>NW_019716261.1:305217-330488 GCF_900074925.1 Ramularia collo-cygni
ACGAGCAGCTCACGAGCAGCTCACAAACTCACGCACTCACTCACGCACTCACTTACGCACTCACTCACGCACTCACTCACGCGCTTACGCTCACGGACTCGCACTCACGCTCACGCACTCACTCACGCTCACGCGCTCACGAGCAGCTCACTCACTCACGAGCAGCTCACGCATTCACGAGCACGAGCAGCTCACGGGCTTACGAGCAGCTCACGCATTCACGAGCACGAGCAGCTCACGGGCTTACGAGCAGCTCACGCACTCACGAACAGCTCACGGATCCACGAGCGTTCACGGGCTCACGAGCAGCTCACGAGCGGCTCCCGGGCGGCTCACGAGCGGCTCCCGGGCGGCTCACGAGCGACTCCCGGGCAGCTCCCGGGCGGCTCACGAGCGACTCCCGGGCAGCTGACGGGCGGCTGACGGGCGGCTCACGAGCAGCTCACGAGCGGCTCCCGGGCGGCTCAGGAGCAGCTCAGGAGCAGCTCGCGCACTCAGCTCACGCACTTCACGAGCACTCACGCACTTCACGAGCACTCACGCATGCACCCACCCATGCAAATCTTCACTACCAGCGTACGGATTTCGCTCCCTACCCATGAAAGAAGTAAGTACTCCTGCAGAAAAGAACGCCTCGCTTGACATCCATTCATCCATGCCTCCAACCAATTCAAAGATAGACTTCATCACAAACCCCCAATCCTCCCTCTCACCCTCTCAACTAACCTCCTTCTCAAATCCCTCCTCCTTCTCCCATCATCATCACCATCTCCAGCATCGCCCTTATCCTCCCCATCTCCCCTCCTACTCCTCCTCCACTCCTCGCGAAACAATTCCCCCAGTTGTAAATCCGCAAGCACAATCTGTCCGGAATTAAAGGCATCGAAAATCCTCGCGTCCGATCGCTCCAACAACTCAATTCTATCTTGCTCTTCCTCCTCGCTCTCGACAGCAGCAGCCTCCGTCCCGCTAGAGTTTGAATTCAAATTCAACCTCTCCATCTCCACCCCTTCCTCCCTAACTCTCTCCTCACTCCCCCTCACCCCCCTCTCCTCATCCTCGACCCCCTGCACCCTCCTCGTCCTCCTCCCTCCACCTCTCTCCCCACCAGCAACAGAAGAAGAAGAAGAAGAAGAAGAAGCACCCTCCCCCAAAACCCTCTCCCGAACCCTCTTCACGGCACAACAAAGCACCTGCAACCCCACAACCAGCAAATCCAATCCCACAAGCCCCATGCACCCCCCAGGATCTTCCTGTCCAATAAAATCCAACACCAACCCGCCATGTAAATATCCCCGCCTATCCACCCCACTTCCCACTCCCCTCCAAACATGAAACAGAACACTCAAGCATCCCACCAAACACACAATCCCCAAAACTCTCGTCCCGGAAGGCGGGGCGGGGAAAAGTGGGTTTTTGGGCGTGAGATAGATGAATTGGATCGCGGAGCGAAGGAGTAGAAGGGGGGTGGAACAACTATTATTTTTCTTGAAATTAGTATACATATTCAAATCCAACATATTCTCAACATCCTCCTCCTCATCATCCACTACATAGTATGATCAAGGGAAAAGATGGGAAAAAAAAGATCAAACCTACTCGAAATAATACCCAACCCCCACCTCAGCAAAAACCAAAACATCCAACCCTTTCAATAAATCTTCGAGTAAATGCACTCGGCGTTGATTGAAATTCTCGAGATTTCGTTTCCTGCGAGCGGTGATTTGTGAAGGAGTCAGATTTCTTGTCGTAGTAGCGCCTGGTTGTTGTTGTTCTCGTTGATCTTGTTCATGTTGGGGCTGATTATGGTGGGTGGAAACATCATCGGCGTAGTTGGGTGCGGAAGGCGCGGAAGTGGAAGGCGCGGAAGAGGAGGGGAAAGCGGATTCATCGTTCATGATTGTGGTATTTGTTGGGAAGAGGGGAGTTGGAGGCGCATTTTTGAGGAGGGAATTCCAGTCGTATTTTTCCGGTCGGGGTGGGAGACGAGTGGATGATGTTGGTGGTGATGTTGATGTTTGATGTGGGACGGACATTCACATGAAGATGATGATGATGATGCGCGGAGGTCGGGCCGAAGCGGACGGGGCCGTGGCTAGTCATCTTGGTGGGATGGATTGGAAGGAAGGTACGTCTTGGCGTGTTGAAGACGATTGATGTAACATTTCGAGAACAAGACTGGCAGATTGAGTAATCTTCTTCATTCAATATACAGCAACCATCAGTCCTGCGTAATTCGATACCCTTGTTCAAATCACCCCTCTCCCATCAATCCCCGAACGCCATCGCTCACAATAACACCACCCTATCAATGCATCTGATCCCTCATCGTGTTCTTCCTCATCTATCCGCACCCAGCATCCCCGAGATTTGCAAACACAAGTCCAGAACAGTCAAATGCTCATCACWCCCATCCACCAACCTCTTATCCGTCTCGGAAAAGGCACCCATGATGCGATTCTTGGCGCCGTTCCCAATCGCCTCGTTCCAGAGGACAATCTTATCATACAGCTGGGTGACGATTTGGGTGGCGGACCTAGTCTTGATGTTAGTGCAAGTTCCGCTGTGTTCGATTGTTCAAGACATACCATCCTTCCGCGACGAGATCCTCCACCGCCTGGGAGATGGGGGTGAAGGGAGCGGTGGTGTTCTTTGACTTGGGCTGTAGAGATCCCACCAGACGATCAATAGTGGCATCCGGAATGACACCCGCAATCTCCGAAATGGTGGCCACGGAAATGGGAGTCGTCTGCACATCGACATCCATGGCATCCTCATTCCCCACCTCCTTCTTCTTCTTCTTCGACGTCTTCCCCGTCGTACTCCCCACCAAGCGACTAGCACTCTGCAAGAAAGTGATGGCTTTCCGCAAATCACCTTCACTGCACCTCAACAACGTCTCCACCACCCCGTCCTCCAATTGGACCCCTTCCAAGCGTGCGATATCCTCAATCCTCCTCCCCGCATTCCCCTCATCCAAACTCTTGAAGCGGAATTTACTACACCGGCTCGCTAGAGGATCGATAATCCTCGTGACATAATTGCAAATCAAACAGAAGCGGGTGATTTTCGAGTACGTCTCCATTGTTCTCCTCAACGCACTCTGCGCATCCTGCGTCATGCTATCCGCTTCATCGAGGATGATGATCTTGTAGGGAGGACAGGAGTATTTCTTCTTGTACTCCACTCCCGCGGGTCCAGCAGGAGGGTTGGAAAGCTGCATTCGCGCGAAATTCTTCACTTTTTCCCTCACAATGCTGATACCCCGCTCATCCGACGCGTTGAGCTCCAATACCCGCGTTTTAATCAATTCCGGGCCGTAGAGTTGTTTGGCGAGAGCGAGCACCGTCGATGTCTTTCCCGTTCCGGGCGGGCCGTAGAAGAGCATGTGCGGGAGGTTGGCGGATTGCAGGGTGCGACGGAGGACGGTGACGGTGTGATCTTGCGCCGTGATATCGTYGAGGGACTTGGGGCGGTATTTCTCCACCCTATCAAACAGATTAGAGGATGAGAAGACATTGGTGGGATATTGATGGTACATACCATGGCTGTTGTCGATTGGATTCGACCGGTGTGGATTTCGATGAGGAAGCAGCGGCGGCTTTGGCGTCGGCAGCGGCCTTGCGGGCGCGAATGTCGAAGAAGGACATGGTGGGATGGAGGTGATTGTCGAGATGGAAAGCGGAAAGTGGAAAGTTGGGGCGCGAGCTCGACGCGACGCGAGTGACGCGTTGGGTGGAGACATGACTTGTAACATTGATGGATTTCGATCAAATTTTCAACCGACAGGTCAATCGCCGAGTCAATTGCATGACAAGACATCAATTTACTCATGAAAACCTTCAAGCTCATACATGAGCCCGCCCAATTCGATAAACTCACCCTACGACTCCCAAACCCAACTAGTTCTGCATTCAAAGCTGACAACAAAAGCCTCCAAGATGGTGACTCGTTCAAGCCAAGCTAGATTTGCATGGAGTCAAGCTGTCCGAGGAGGCATTCCATTCACGAAGAGCGAGCGAGGAAAGATTATCGTTGCTGAATGTCCATGGGACCGCATCGAGTCAAGGGGATTTAATACTGTTGTTACAACTGAGTAAAATTGTCATTCCCAACCCCACCGTGTCATTGAATCGTGATAAAAGTACATGCCTTGGCTGAAGATATCATTTCTTCTTCCCATCAATTCCATCCTCAATTCCATCCTCAATTCCATCCTCAAGTCCCAGACCTCGAACATGTTCAATTCTCCTGATCAGACAACTCAATCTTATCCCAAGTTGTGATCAACGATCCAGAACTAGATTGCATACCGCCGTCCTCACGGAAAGGTTCCGTAGGTCGTGCAGCGCTCCCCATCATCCAGGAAATGAAAGCAGGAGGAGCCCAGCTACCGATGAAATCATACGTAGCGCTACCTCGACCAACATGCAGCACCCGAGGTGGGTTTGAAGCCCGCAGAGTATCAAACAMACAGTCATGAAGCTTCCGTATCGGCGTCGGCTTGAATCTCGGAGCAGCACCTTCACGCTTTTGTTTCGCAGTCAGGGATGGGATGTCTACACTCCCGACTTTGACGTGAGTGAATGAGATACCGTCCTCTTTGAGCTCTGCAGCGAGAGAGGTGCTGAATCCTCGCAATGCGCCGTATACCGTGCTTTCGATGGCATGGTGAGGGAGTCGTAAAACGGGAGCCACTGATGGAGTCAATAGAAGAACATTGGCGTGATGTTTTGTGACGGCAGGGAGGAGGAGCTGTGTGGTAGCAATGCAATTCAACACTTTGGCATTGAGCACATGACTCCACTCCTCCGAGCTGATCTCCGCGATCTCTACCGGGGCTGATTGTGTGTCGGGAACCAGTACCAGACCCTTCAAGATCAATTTATGAGGTCGAGCTCCATCAAAGACAAAGTGAWCCCTGCTGAGGAGATTGTGCAGCTTCGCCAGTTGGGTTTCCGCCGTATATGGATCGACCAAATCCAAGGAGAGAGGGATCAGATCCGCACGGGAATGTGATCGAACGTAGTGCTCATCCTGCAAGGTATGGCAGACCACATACACGATATGTCCCCGCCGCTCCAGATCCAAACATACGGAACTCGTCATGGGATTCGCTACTGCGCCTGCCACAATCACCACATCCGTTCTTGCCCCACTGACCGTCCTATGTGCCCGCCGCTTCCGTCTTGAATTCCTTCGGTTCGCGTAGTGGATATATAGGCCCACGGAACCCGTGACCAAGAAGGCGGCGCCCGCGGCTGTGATTGCCTTGTTTTTGAGAACCCATCGTTCGATCGTTTGCGCGGTGGTAGGCGGTGGTGGCGGCGGACGGGCATGAACCAGTGGCGGGAGGGTGTGGAAGCGATCGCGGAGAGAATCTGCTACAACGTCAAAGTGTCTCTCGACGCCCTCGGCAATCTCGTTGAACTGGGCTCGCGCATAGTTGATTATGGCTTGTGCGTCGGTCATAATTGTGTGTTGTTACTCAAGAGAAGCTGGATTGAACAAGATACGAGACGTTGGGTGAGGTGCAAAGTGGGGTTTCACGTGGCATCTTAGTCAGCCGTGGACATGTGAATGTTTTTCAACTCGCTTCCTTTTCTACTCGATAGCTAAGCCCATCGATGCAATTTTCCCTTGCCTCGCTCGCCCCATACAGATACACTTGTACCATCCAAAATGGGTGTTGTGGGCAGCATCCTTGCCTTTCCCCGGGAAGCTAGCTACAGCCAGATTGCCCTGCAATGACCACTCAGTGTGCTTGTTGGCCATCAAGATCTGCGACGCTTCTTGTATTGGCTAGGCTCGGTGGTCTTGCTCGATTCATGCCGGAAATATTTCGCCAAACCCCGATAATTGCAATAACAGCACGTGACTAGCGCCTGACTCCCCGCAGACAAAGTGTCGGTGTCTGAACGGAGTGTATGGAATGTCTTCCTGCAGGTCGATTTCGGACACACCATCTGCTCCGTCTCTGATCTCGCAGCCTGTAGTGCCGCCGTCACCGCCGCCGCTSCCCTCTCTCGCTCGTCCTTGGCGATTGCAGTCCCGAGCTCCGCATTTACAACCATAATCTGGAGAAAAGGGCTCACYTTTCCCTTGTAGAGACCCGCGCAGCGCGCGGCCCACCTCAAGATTGATGGTTGCATCTTGTTTGTGGGGCCCGGCGCGCTGGCCATCAGTGTCGCGGCCTCCACCATCTGCTGAACATCGGCATGGTACAGACATATCTTCGCCTCATCCATGGCAAGCTTTTCGAGACCGGCAATGGAGAAGTAATTTCCGATGATGCACATCTTGACGTGGAATCCCAGGTCTGAACAGTCCACGGCGGGTGATGTCTTGTAGCCGCCGGTGTAGATGTAGGAAACCAGAGCATCTACTTCTTCCTCCGAGTAGACGGACAGATCGATCCTTGATTCGATGCTTTCCTAAAGGCAGACGATCAGCGAATTGAAGGACACTCTGCAGCGATGAGGAGACTTACTTTGAAGGGACCGAAGCAAGATTTCTCGAGCACGGAAGAGATTGCGGTCAAGACGATCTTGTGGACTTTCCACTCGCGCGCATTGCATGTGATCACAAATTCCGAGTACTTGCCGTCACGGAGTCTCTTGACACCAGCGCATAACTCGAGGGCCTGGTTGTCCATGGTGGAAGATGGTGTGTGGTGGGGGTTTTGAGGTCGAGGTTTGACACGAAGTGGTTGTTGGTGAAATGGGTCTGGGGTGGTTGATGTTGAGGTGGAGATGTGGCAACAAGTCCGGTGCTGGAAGAAGTTCGGTCTAGGTCCGACTAGCGTGGTGTGAGTGAATTGAAGTATCAGTGACGTGGCTTGTGTCAGAAATGAGGATTTCATGAGGCAGCTCGTGACATTCTTGTGGCCGAGTCCAGTTATCCTCTGCGATGATTGACGAAATCGGAACATGAAAACATCCTTTTCCATCATCCATCTCGCGAGTAGACTACTCCACTGCCCTACTGTGAAAGCCAAAAGTCAAAGTACTCAACCAACCCCTTCAAAGACTGCTCCTTGACCCAACCTAAACACATCAAAGATCAGCTTCACATCCCAACCTCTCACTCTCTCTCTCTCTCAAAACACTCACGCTCATAAGGCACATTCAGATTCGCCCTCAAAGCAAACCCATGCGCCACTCCATGAAACAACTGTAAATTATACTCCTTCCTCCCCTCAATCAAAAGATCAATCGCCTGATTCCGACTCTCCGTCCCAAAAGTATGATCAATTTCCGCGCAGCTCAGAAATAACGGGGCCTGCAAATTTCGGAAATGATGTTCTTTTAAAAAGGCTGGATGGGCGAAGCCGCCGACTTGACATGTTCCGTCGGCGAGGRAGTTGCAGACGTAGGGGGCGCCGAAGCAGTATCTAAGAAATAAGTTAGAGGAGAAGTTCGTAAAGGTTGGTGGTTTATGTTGCTTACCCTACGCAGGCATACTTGGTCTCGGGTTTACCATACAACTCTTTGACTTTTGCCGTCCATTCCGGCACCTTTTGATCTGCAAACTCGGCATACTTGGTTTTCCAGGCCTCGAAATCGAAGCCGGGTTTACTTGCACTAGGGCCGTCTCTATGAAGGAAGATAGGGTCCTATATTATAAAGGTCAGCAGATCAAACTCCCTTGATACAACATATCTATCTTACATTTTGAAAGTAATCGAGTCCAAGAACCAAATATCCAGCATGTAAAAAACCCCTCCAAAAATTAGCATGCAATCAAATCAATCATGGGCGAAGGATATACTTATCAGCAAATTCATCCATCACAAGCTGCGCATTCGTAAACATGCCATAAACATCCGCATAATAAAACAGCACATTCCCATTAGCTTTCCCCTCTTCAGGCTGCACAACATAAGTATCAACATCAGCAATGACTTCAAACGTTCCCCTCGGCTCCCCACTATGCAAATGCCCTTTCAAACAACAGGCACCACTAGGCAAAGCCAGCCAAGGGACGTGAACGTTTCGCATGCCGTTGGGGTGATCGGTGGTTTGGACGAGGCCATGGTCGGTTGTGATGTCTTGGTCTACTACCATGGTGATTATTGAGAGGGGTATGGTTTGCGCCAGGAAGGGCGATCTGTGGAGCTCTTCCGTAGCTATATGCCGGGGTTCTATAGGCTGACTCGTGGACTGCATTAGCTGCTGCGCTTTTCGGTGGTAGCTCCGGGTAAGCTTGTACTGGGTATACGTCACTCGGGGTGATGATAGTATTATTGGATGTTGGCGGAGTAGTTGCATATACCATTGTGTGCAATGGTTGATGATGTTCTTCGTCTAATGTTCAGCACAACGGGCGGCCTGACTTTCAAGACAGACGATGCTTCACTCGTGGATTCATTGGGCGCGCTAGTCCTGGAATATAGTTTTCCGACGGGAAAACCAAGCATAACTCCTATAAGTTATTTTGTCAGATAGAGATGGCAGATCGAGACTATGCTGTCGACATGGCCATATAAGCCAGCCTTGTTGCAAGATTGAGGAAATTCAAATCCACTTACAATCATTCTCCTCTTTTCGCATCGACCCAGAGAAAAAGCTTTACGAGAACATTGATCAAGCGCAACTACAAAGCGATGCTGATTTGTTCTTGCTCACATATGGCACAGCGTTGCATCCGTATGCCTGCAGAACTCCTTTCTTTCGCCATTTGCTCATGTCGGAGTAGAGACATCAAAGTCAATGCGAAAGGCCGAACAATTAGCACCGCTTCGTAACACAGCATGCCCGATCGGACTAGGTATGCAACTGATTAGTCGTACTTTAGCATACGATGAGCTAAACCATTGTCAGTAGGCAAACAACGACTCATGCTCGGACATAGAAACCCTAAGATCGTAGGGATAATCCACAATCACGACAAACATCTTAATCACCTCTTCAGCAGGATGCTGTCTCCAGCAGTACGGTGTGAAGAATCCAGAAATGGAGGATCTGTTATTGATTGATGCCAGGTCATTTTCCGGGCGGGGCTTTTGGACATCGCTCCCTCCACCAGGCCTCGATAAAGTCTTCTTCCTTTCCACAGAGGGAGAGTCGGATGAAGCAGCATTCAGACCGGCCAAGTTGTACACGCCGAAAAATTCGAAATCGTGGGCCTTGCGCAAAAACAAAGACCCGGCTTCCAGCAGGCATGGCGTAGTATCTGGTGCGATTACTGCTGCTCTATACCATGCATGTAAGCTGTGCCGGGTAGGTATGGTCCAGGTCCAGTTATATCCAGGAATATCGGCTCATCTTCCCACACGCTGATAGCTCGCACGATTGGCAGGCCGAGCTGGACTACTGTCTCGATTTTTTTTATTTTTTTGACAAGCAATCTTGTGGTCTTTTGTGTCCACGCTAGGAGCTAAGCCGTTATATAAGACGAGTTCCTTAGATTCGCATGTTGAATGAAGCTCGATTGTGAATACAAACTCTTCGAATGCTTTCAGGAATCAATATCAATGTTGGTGTTCAGGGGAGAAGATAAAAGGGAGGTCTCATATTAAAACCTTGCAAAACATCACCTAGTTAGCAAGATCTAGTCCGTTCATCGTAATCCTAGGTTTCCTACCCGCCCTCATTCTACATATTATTATATTCCCAAAGACATCAACCTTCCCATCATTAACATCCACCTATAAACCCCCGTGTGGCATTAATGAGCACGAGGGGAGGTACCTTACATACTCATCTATCCATCCCTCGAACCGACCCATAAGATCGTTATCTCAATCCTCAGGTCCTCATTCACAAAATTCTTCTTCTTCGCATAGTACGAGATGATAGGTACATAGGTACACGACAAAGAGGAGAGAGAGAGAGAGAGAGAGAGAGAGAGAGAGAGAGAGAGAGAGAGAGAGAAGTACAGCAGAAACGAATATTCCTCCCCAGCGTCAACGAGAGATACGTAGACAACTAGGTAGTTGCTAGCAGAGCTTCTTCGTGGTTTATGAAACGGAGAGAGAGAGAGAGAGAATCCCCCTCTTCACAATGCGTACTGAATGAACTACTCTCGTCCGGATATAAGCCATCTGATTGCTAAGTATCCTCCTCATGGAATTGTATTTCTGAGATGCGTGATACTGTTCAACAGCAGCTCTGCTAGGATACTATTCCTATTACCTCTCTCTCTCTCTCTCTCTCCTTCCCTCACTCAATACAGCTTTTCAACCAGCTGCTTCACCGCATCATACAGCGGCCCACTCTCCTGCCTCGTAGCCGTCGAGACGATAAAATGCACCTTATCCCTCCCAACACCCTTCTCCGTCAACGTGGTCTTCAGACCGAGATCCTGCACCAGCTGCAAAATGGCATCCCCAACAGCAACACCATCCTTTCTATCATCTCCCGACCTAGGGATACCGATGAACGGCGCCGCCCTCGCCAGTTGCCCGGCATCGTCCGCAGAGCTCTCGGCTTTGAGCTTCACGACGTGCCCGAGAGTCAGACATGAGGTGATGCCGTGAGGGATTTGGAAGGGGGAACCCAAGGCGTATCCAAGGGTGTGGGAAAGACCGAGGCCGCCTTGGAAATTCAAMGCCAGGAAGCCCAGCGATGCAAAGGCCGCGAGTTGCAGCTTTGTGATGACCTGCTCGTCTTTGGGGTCCTGCTTGTACTTTTTCAAATACGTGAATAAATCTCCGGCGGCGATAAGACACATTTGTCTTGCCGGCATCTCTGTCGAAGTGGGGTGGTAGAGGAGTCTGTGTGGGGCCCGTCAGGTCAAATATCAACACCATCAATCGACAAGATATCATGATCAAAACTCACTCCATGGCATGATCCATTGCTCGCATCCCCGTGCTCATCCACAGCCACGGGGGAGTCTCGAGCGCAAACTTGCTGTCATAAATAATGACATGCGGCGCGACCTCGGGATGTCCAATGCCCGTCTTCATGCCATCTGCATTGGTATATCCCGCCCCAAACGTGCACTCGGCAGCACTCAAAGTGGTGGGAATGGTGATGTGATACAAGAACTTGCCTGGCTGCTTCTCATTCAAGCGATAGCTGATGGCTTTGGCCGAATCAATCGGACTTCCCCCACCAATGCTGATGATGGTATCGATGGATTCATCCCGCATGACCAGCTCCGTCGCCTCATCCAGTTGCGCCACAGGCGCATGTTGGCCAATCTTGCTAAAGGTGCCTGCATGTCGGGATCCCAACAGTTCTTGCACCTGCTTGATCAATGACGTCTTGTTCGCCAGCGAGGAGCCCGTCAGGATAAAGGCCTTGGAAGTCTCGTTTGGGAGACATTTCAGGAGATGTTCCTTCACGCTCCCCGATCCATAATGCAGACGCTGCAAATGCGTGGGTTTCCACAGACCCTTGAGCGGGTTCTGGCTCGATGCTACTTTCGATGAGGATGATTTGTACCGTTTTTGAAAGCTGGATGGAAAGGCGACGACTGACCTTCCGAAACTGCCTGGGAATCGAAGACGCCTGCCATTGTGAAGGGTGGATGTGGTGGGGAGATTGCGTGAGACTGAGGGAGCCATGCCCGCCTTGTGAAGCAGACGTGAGCCCCGCGAGGAGGAGTAACAGTGACGCAATTCCAGCAACTTCGGAGTTACCGGAGTCATCAAGGTTGGAGATGGGAGCATCGTGCAGGTCCTGGCATATGGCATTGCGGAGGACTCGCCGGTGGTAATGACCTACTGGACCTCCATAGACAGTGAGATTGGTAAGAGGATGTGCGGCAACCAGTCGTAGACATCAGACCAATGATGGAAGACCGGCCTTTGAGAGCAGTTGGTGGTCCAAAGATGCGGAGTGTGGAGACGGAAGATGCGGGAGGAGAGGAACGAAGCGCCAATTCGGATTCGCCTGCCCTCTCGCCCGAACACATGCTTGGGTTATCGTCTGATCGCGCATGAAAAGGTTGAAAATGTCCAGAAGCCTTGTCCGATTCAACTCAAAACTTTGATGAATTCATTGAACTACTCGACGACCAAAATGGGGTATCCTCAACATTTGTACATGCAATCATCATCACCATCACCATCCAAGACCAAGACCAAAGCTACTTTATGCCTTCATCGATGATGAAGCGGGATGCCCGACTCAACACTCCCCTCCCTATCACTGACGTTCTTCTTCTCATGCAGTGAATCGCCGTTTCTGTTCTTGGCCCTCTTGGTCTCTCCARACACAATCGACGCAATATAAGCAACGCCAAACACACCTCCAACAACACCATAGACGATGAGCCAGTGCTGTTTGGCRTTGTTCGCCAGTCGCAAGCCGAGGCCACCATTGATGATTCCCAGAATGATGGCAACACGGCCGACTCCCAAATGCGCAAAGGAGAAGATGCCTCGCTTGCCCGTCTTCTGGAATGATCGGTGGTGGAGGAGACCTAGGACGGGTTGGAAGACGAGGAGGGCGAAGATGATGATGCCGATGATGGGATGGTGGGTGGTGATCAAGTTCCTGCAGGTTGCAATGTAGACTCCCAACCCAAAGGCGGCCGTGTAGATCAACCAGCCAATGATCTGGATGGCAGCATGCACCCAAGGAAGTGCGGGAAAGTTTGCGACTCGGATGATGATACCACCGATGGGGAAAATCAGGGTGAAGGCCACGGCAGCCATGACTCCGTGAGCCATGAGGATCATCGGGAAGTTCTTCGGAATCTTGCGTCCGCCGCCCGAAGACGATGAGACGACGGTTGTGGGAGCAGTGGCGGTACCCGTACCGGAGCCCCCGTTGGCAGCGGTGCTGACAAAAGGGTTGATGCTGCTGCCTCCTTTGGCGGTGGACATGTCCCAATTGAATGCACTGTACAGGTCGTGCTGCACAATCGACTCCTCGACGTCGCCGGAATTGAGGGCGGGGCCGGTTTTCGCGGCGTAGATCCAGCTTACACTCGATTGGGTAAAATCCTAGGRGAAAGGTCAGTCGATTGAAGGACTCCTGTGAAACAATGTCATTGGGACTCACCATGCTTCCTCCCGTCCACGAGTTACAGCTGGTGCACTTGACATTGGCGACCATCTTGCCATCCTTGATACCAGAGCCTTCCAGCAACGTGACCTGTGCTTGTGTGTCGTGCAACGGCATGACCTCCCCTTTGCCCAATCGGGGGGACAGGGTGACATTCTGTCCATCGGCCGAGGAGTAAATGATGAACATGTTGGAGCCCGACATGCCCTTGCCCTGGCCCAAGGCGACCCATGAGTATGTTGACGGCGCAGAAATCTGGAAGTAAATGTCGCCGCTTCCGGAGCTGGCCGTGGCATCGGGAACGTTCAACGAGTAACAAAGGTTGGAATCAGAACTCGGGCAAACTTGAGATACCGCGGCGATGGCGGAGGAGCCTGGAGGGTTGTTCAGCATGGGGTGACGAACAGCATCCCATCAACGACATGACATACTCAAGCTCGCAGTCAATAGAGCGACGGCGAGGGAAGACTTCATCTTTGCGTGCGTACCAAAAAGCCGACGCGGTGGTGTGTAAGAGGGACAATTTCAAGAAAACCACGAATGGTCGCTCGCTGTCTAGTTAAATACAATCTCAGCAAGGTCTGGCGTCTTGGACGATGGAAGTTGCAGGTGCAATGTCGGGCAAGGGCAAGGGACGAGGAGCTAGGGTGCGCGGCCTGCGCCTCCTATAAACACGACGACGACGATCGCCTTTCTCTCACACACATCCGTCTGTGGCCACTTGCGGCAGACGCCATGCGGATGCACCCATCATGAACCGCGGGGTTACTTCGATTTCTTTGACATGGGGGGTGACTGGGGTGATCAATGCGCCGACAGCAGCAGGTGAGCATCTCGGCTCGGATGGACATGGCTGATTGRTCGATGCATGGGGACAAAGGAACTCCCACCGCGTCCCGGAACATAATGATGATGATGATGATGGTGGCATGCAGGAAGATTGGTGAGCGAGTTGTTGGACCGGGCGAGTCCTTGGTGCAATCATTAGGTGTGCAATCATGGGGAGATGATCTTGGGAGGTGTTCCTAACAATTGATCAACCTCAAGCGCGATGGATTCGTCGGCAGACTAATGCCGGCACGATGRTTGGCTCGCTAAGCTCACTGGGCTGAACCGGCGGGTCTGGGCCGTTGCTGGGAGTGCGGAGCATTTCATCGGACGGATTGAAAGCGATCCGGGGAAAGGCAAAAAAACTGGATCGTGGGACTTGCTTGTTCTCACATCACATGGCATATCAATCATCAATCATCACATGTCTTGAGACGTGTCACTCATCATCCATTTACTGTGGTGGAGAGGGGACATAGCAGACGGTGGACGGGAGGGTTCTGACATACAGTTCATCACTAAATGGCGGAGACTACCCGACATGCCAATTCCAGCCCGGCAGCCCATGGCGCAACCTTGTCCTCGTCGGACAGTGGCCATGTCTAGCGCGTCACAAGAATACTCACACAGTAGGTACATTCCTCACCTTCGGTGCCCGTCTCCCACATTCCCACTGGAGATTGTCTGCATCTCGGGCCTATTGTCCTTCTTCCTTCCTTCATACAACAATCCCGCTGCATTCATTTCTTATTTCTGTCCACCGAATATCATTCAATCAATGCATTCGTCATCAACGGATCATGTGGCGTGCACGGATGGAGTTTCATCTCATGGCGTCGTTGCGTGGCTCATCAAGTTCCACCTCGAAATACGACGACAATAGTCATGGAGTGGCGCATGTGTTCGGCCGCTCGTCCTAGGGCCAGCAAGCCAGCATGGGGAGTTTGCTCGGTTGGGTTGCTGATGACAAGGACTCCCTACCTTAACCCTGTCTCATCCACGCGAGACACGTGCGACTGCGGCTGCGGCTGGGTAGCTCTCGTCATCCATCTTTGAGAGGGCTGATGAGATCTCAATGCTGGGTTCGTAAAGCCGTGATGCATCTCCGGACTGTGTGTGGTACGTACAGCCTCCTCACGTTTACTCGTCGTGACTCGTCCTCGACATGGGCGAGTTGATGAACTCGAAGGCTTCCAATCCAACCTTCAAATTCGACAAGCGAGAATGGACCGACCCAGAAGTGATTTTTAATCATTGAGGTGATTTCAATCATCGAGAGGAAGGTGTAGCCGTAATTTTGTCCATTGGCATACACTTGCCAAGAGTGAGTACGCACATGGACGCATACCGCCAAGTTCCAATGCCAATCATGGTGCCCTTTGAACTTTCGTATCTTTTACGATAATAGCACCTGTGGAGTCGAGACTACTGGTGATAGACTCTACTGCATGGCAAGGTCTAGGATCTGGCGCTACGAGAACTGCAGTTCTGCTACGGAGAAATAGTCATACGGCAGCTTGCGACGATCAAGTGTGTACACTTTTGTAGCGCGTTCCAACTCCTCACCTACCAAGGCGGCATCCATATCCCCTGATCTCATGGTTTTGAAGAACTGGAAACTGGCTTGGCAGTGATCCGAGTCGAAAGTCCTTGCCGGTCCGCCCAAGTCAAACTTTCTACACAGTCAAGCTGCAGTCGAATCGATTCAAATCACCGGCAAGGTCTTCTGATACCGACCTTTGTATGGAGTGCAACTCTGTCACATCCCAGCTGGTTTGGGAAAGTAACTCTAAGGGCAAAAAGACGCCCTACCTCGAGCAAAACATTGATCACAAGGAGAGTGAGCATCGCCGATTTGATGCAAAAACATCCCTGATATTCTATCCGGCGCTATCCAGGCCAG
Source organism: Ramularia collo-cygni (assembly GCF_900074925.1). Classification (NCBI taxonomy): domain Eukaryota; kingdom Fungi; phylum Ascomycota; class Dothideomycetes; order Mycosphaerellales; family Mycosphaerellaceae; genus Ramularia; species Ramularia collo-cygni. The sequence goes on from NW_019716261.1 coordinate 320,911, forward strand.
GCAGCTCCATCCGAAAAGCCTACTTCTCTCCTCTTCTATTCATCGCCTGCCTTACTCCCGAACACGACTCTGACGCCCTTGGTCGTCTTGGTCGCTCTTGGGACGAACACATCCCTCGCCTAGATGTCGGTTAGCCATGTCCGAGGCCATACGATAGTTACGTCCACGCATAGCTCACCATCTCAACATCTTTTCGATCCGTATGGTACAATCGGGCCTGCAAAGCCAATGGACTGCGAAAGAATGTCGCCATTGCAACAAAGAGCTCGAGATATRCCAGTTGCATTCCGACGCAACTTCTCATGCCCTTCCCAAACGAGACATTGTATCGTGACAAGGCCTTGCCGTCTGGAGCGCGAGGATCTCCAAGCCACCGCTCAGGTATGAATGAAAAGGAGTCCGGGAAGATGGCCTCGTCATGGGAGACGTCGTAGTTTGACATTCCCACCAGGCTTCCGGCCGGGATCCTCCACTCCCCGTACATCAAGTCACCGCCATCATACGCTCTACTTCTCACCTCGGCAACCCCTATCATCACATGTCAGCGAAAGCGTCCCAACTCCAGGTCAGACACGAACCATAAGCGAGCCGAATAGCTTCTTCAATACAAGCCGACAAATACGGCAACGTAGAGAGAGCATACCAATCAGGCATCTCAGCGGGATTGGGAATGGCAGCGACAAGTTCTTCTACCAACCGATCTCGCACAGCAGGCTGATCAAAAATGTGATAGCAAGCCAGCATCAACGTCCGAGCCACCGTCTCTCCGCCCGCACCCACCGCCGCAGACGCCTCTTGAGTCAGTCTATCCACCGTGGCCTCTTGCTTGGGCAAGTTCTGCTGAAGCATAGATCCAATCAACGTATGATTATCAACCTTGCCATTCGCATGCGCAGCTTGCACTTCCATCGTCGCTCGCTCCATAATCTAGTGAAAATGTCAGCCCATGACGAGTACTCCTACTCCTTCCAGGATGAAAGAAAAGGTAACATACTTTCCGAGAGTCCAAAATCGGCTTAATCGAAGGCATAACACTCGCCACCACAATCTCCGGCAGAGAAAACACCAAAGTAGGCAAAATCCCAAAATGTAAAAAAACCTTGGAAGTCTCCAACATCCTCTCCGTCGCGCGATTATTCGGCGACGTAAACTCAGGACTCTCAATCGTTTTCGGATCCACCCCAAACGTCGTCGTCATAACAATATCCGTTGCCAAACATTCCCACATATGGCCCAGATTCAAAATCTTGCCCCTCCGGGAATGAACATATTCTTTCTGCAACCTTGCCAAAAGTCTATGACACATTTTCTGCACTTTGGGTCCCACATCMGCAATTCTGCGTTTCGCGAAGAAAGGATTCAAAGCATTTCTCCGCGAGCGATATAGAGCTACATCATTCGTTCCAATAACAGAATCATCAGCGCGGAATCTTTTGGCCCAATTCGCCAATTTTCGGACGGGACGGGAGGGAGCGTAGAGGGTTTCGTAAAAGGAGGAGTCTTTGATGTGGAGTTCATTGGGGTTGATGCGGATTATGGGACCGTATTGTTCGTGCCATTTTCGGTGGGCGAAGGGCAGTTGGCCGCCTTCTCCGTGGAAGATGTCGTGGTAGATTTCGGGCCAGTAGGTTGCTGCGGCGAGTTTGGGACCCGGGAATTGGGAGAGGGGGTGGAAGTAGAGGCGTTGGATTGTGAGGGTTATTTGGTAGAGGAGGAGGGATGTTAGGATGCCTACTATGGCTGCTGATAGTAGTTCTAGGTTCGCCATGTCTTTGCTTGGGTTGTTGTGGTATATCTGCTTGGAGCAGGAAATTCAGTATGCGCTGAGCTTAGAGGGAGCTGGATATATCTATCTACACCTCAGCTCTACACGTGGCGAAGGATGGATCGTGGGTCACACGGTAATCCTCCATGCAGCATGAGCTCCACGAGAGGTAGGGATGCTAATATATTTGACGAACTCATTCCAGACGATGAGAGGAGTACTCCCAGGCAGGAAAATTTATGCTCGACTACATTGCAGCCGCAGCTCTTCATTTTTAGGTACTTCATATTGCTAGCATACCTGATTAGTAGAATCGAAGTACCGCAAAGTCTTGAGGAGAGAGCAATTTGACTAATGATGCTGACACAGGTCTTGCGTGTGTTTGGTAGCACTGCATGCATATGCGGGTTGAGAAGCTCCCCAACGACAATTCGCTAAGCGATCCTGCTCCACTCWATCTTGTGCTCCACTCTACTTTGAGGGGCGGTTGGACAGAGATTGTCTTCTTGACCTGTAGTCTGTCTTGAACAGAAGAACGGTGTTGAGGAAATCCGCATCTTGGGGAATGGCCACGATGGTAATCCTGACCGCGAGCCTGATTCATGGGCTGGTAGATGGAGATGCTGCCTCGGTGGTGATAGCGCTCGCTAGTCGCCCGCCTCTGCTGCGGTTGAATGGAGGGTGTGCAAATCGCTAGGTTCGATATCGACTTCCGTTCCGAGAGTACCTACTGCTGGTATCGTAATCGCGCGGTTCGTATCTATCCTCCCAGCAGCAACTCGGCATTGCCATGATAGAGATTCTCAATTTCTTGACCACTACACATCTCTCTGACTCCCTCATCCATCCGACCCAGCAAAGCTTCCACACCATTCGCTCTCGTAAAGGGAAAGTCGCTCCCGTACATCAGTCTGGAATGATCAACCCCAACACCCTGCAGCAAACATTTGATTTGACTTRGGAACGCGGCGAGTTTAGATCATCGCGCCCGAGCCGGTCGCTTGGGAGCAACAATAAACCGCAGGTCATCCCACTGCGAGTTGGTGACCGTTCTCTTCAAATGCAAATGCTCCACCAACTGCTGAGTATCCTTCAACCTCACTAGCATCTCGTTCGCATCCTCGTAGAATACTCCATAACGCCCGAGATCGTGCCCATCCCTTCCGGCTGCAGCATTAATTGCTGCGACGAGTCTTTCCAGTGTTGCCGTCTCGTGGGTACTTCTCCATCCGTCCCCAACATCACCAGCCTCTACCCGCATGATAGTGTCGTCCGCAATGTTAGGCATTCTGTCAATCTCTACCACGATGTCCATGGCACCAAATGTCTTCTTCTTAATTCTCCGACCTTTCACGACTGGTGGGGCTGCTGGGAGTCTTCCGCCAACCCAGCTACATCTGAGTGAGCGAATRCCATCAGGGCYAGGGTCGCGGAAAGCGTGATGTGCGCGCATCATCTGCATGGCCTTTTCAATGACCTGCAACAAGATTTCGATGCGGTAGGTGGTCGYAAGGTGGCCATTWAAGCCGTTGAAAGTCTGGATTCGATCGCGCAATGGTGGATATGCAAATGCCCAGTCGAGCACTGGTTCGTAGTACCACCGGTTTTCCTTGCTAACCGGCACGCAATAGTATGGCGTGTTGCCAGCTACGCCGGCTTCGAACTCTAGGCGCTCCGCTTCGGCTGACTTGTCATTGTTCAAATCTCCAGAAGGTTCCGGCCATGTCCAGCGCTCCGCCGGCTGGAGCAGGGCCATGTAGAGCTTCGTCTTGAAATCGTGCCATTCGTTGCAGCTGACCCAAAACGCCCGCATGAATTCCTTCCCAGTCGTCATGTTATTCTTGACATTGGCTTGGGCTCTGCACCACTCCATAGTGGGTGGCGGCTGATAACCGCCGAGCACTTTTTTATCGTCGGCTGTCGCGTTTCTTGCTTGGGTGCCCATTCTGACGATCGAGGATGGCGGAAGTTGGCGTTGGCTGTCGAGATTTTAGCATCCATTCCTGCGAGTGAGATCCATGTCACTTCACCTTGTACTTCTCAGATTCGCTCCGCTAGGAAGGCCAGTGTTTGGTCGAATATGATTGTGCAGGAGTGGGCGTGCTTCTGCCTTCGCGGTGGTGGCGATGGGGGAGGTGGTATTTTCCGGGATGATGTTGGTGGTGGTGATGGTGGTGGTGATGGTGGTGGTGATGGTGGTGGTGAGAAGGCATTGAGAAAAGAGAGGAAGTGGGGCGGCGTTCTCGAGGAGCGACGTCGAGAGTACCCTCTTGGTTGCTGGGCTCACCAATCCGGCCACATGCTGAGTTCAACAAAGAAAAAGAAGTGTACGCTCCGTCCTTGTACGCKTGCCCATTCTACGTGCGCGTCGCGTGGCAAATGCGCAGTCAAGGGCATCACACTCGTGATATCGTCTCTTGTCCCAGATTGCATGATCCCCTTACGAGTTGCAGCCGCTCCACGAACGTCCCATTCCAAACATCGCGCATAAACATCAATTTCCAACAGCACGCGCCAAAATCACCCGCGAACTTCGATCACGCGGCCGGCGTATGAAAACAACAGCAACAACAACAAGAACAACGTCAACTTGCCCAACCGCCACCCACATCGCCAGGGCAGAGGCTCACCTCGCACCAACTTCATCGGACACGCGGCTGCTCACCACACACGGCGCTTCCGACGCATGCACCATCCCTGAAAAAAGCATACGAGGGCTATTCCWTATGGGAACATCATTTCCTCTCGCCCAAGTCTTTCGCAAACAGACATCATCGCCAGCCTGAGCTTCTTCGCCAGTCCGGTCAGCAGCGAGCTCGAGTCTAGGACATTTGGAAAAAGACACCAGCGCCGGTTCCATCTCTCCCCAGCAGCTGAGACGGTGGTCAGTCTAGATCTCGTCGTCTTTCGAACGCCTGCGGCGCAATTCTGTGGGTTGTTTGCTCCTCTACCCAACCGCGGTGTGGTCCACTAACAGCTCTCTAGATTTGCCCAGCCGATTCTCGTCGAGCTGTCGTGCTCGCATACTACCATTCAAGGCGGTTGAACATTCGAACACAGCCCGTCATCCCAAGGGTCGCGATGGATGGGACATCGGACTCCAGAAAGTTCTCGTCGGATGGCCCGTTTCCACTGTACCCACAACAAGTCCAATTCAACAAGTTTACCCGTCGTCAACGCTCTCTTTTGGCGAAGAATGCCCCTAAGAGTCGACCCCACGACTTGCCAGACCGCATCCAGAAATTCCACTTCACGGATCTKCCTTTGAAACTTCAAATTGTCCTCATCATGATCCCAGAAGACGACTTCTGCAAGAGCCGTCCAGATCTCATGCCACCGGTATGTAACTTCAATTTCGAGGACGACCAGGCAGGCCCGTACTATTACAGATGGCAAGGGATATATTCCAAGAAACTCCAGCAGGCTTGTCCGCAATATTTTCTACCCACTGGTCCAATCATAGGATGGTGGGACGTGGGTCTCGTCTGGGGTGACACTCAATCATTGAGCATCATGCAAGGCTTTGCTGATACCTCATTCCCTCGCGCTCTTGAGGACCTAAGTGGCAAAATTCTCCCCATAGGTCACCCCCGTCAACGACCAGCCATCCATTTCAATCTCGCGATAGAAAACGTGCCTCGGATCACATTCTCGTCGCTGGTGAACTTTGCGTTCCTCTTCGCAACACATGGACTGATTGCCCACACGACCGTTGTTATGGAATGGTCGTACGAGGCAGAGATAAACGAGTTCGGTGAAGACAGTCATCTGGAGCTCCACCTCAGGCTCCCTGAACTATTCGATACTCTGTCGATGATTGGTCGCAAGTGGTATGCGAACCGCAATGCCCGCATAGAGCAAGACAGACGCGCAGAAGCAACCTCAAGGAGCTCAGGACCAGCGCCATGGGATTTGGCTCCGACTACTGCCGCCAGAATGAAAGCTCCTAATTTGGGAGGTGGCAATCGCCTGAAGTTCGCTCGGTTCGTATGGTCAGAGTTGTTAGCGTGTGGTGAAAAAGATACCATTCAAGGGAAATTCATCCTCAATGGACTGGGGCAACTCTCGCCTCATATCTTTGACTTCCTGCATTCATCCGCAGACAGAGCTCTCAAGAGCGAGACGAAATGGACAAGCCCAGCGGATTCTGACATTGATATGTCTGATCAATAGATATAGCCAAAGAGAAGTATCGCGCAGGATGTTGGGAAAGACACAGTGGTAGGGTAAGATAGCTATTGTAAACAGACGTTCGGAAGTTCATAAAATCAAAGCCGGAGCGCCAAGCCAGTCCACGCCGCTGTAGTACAATATAACTACTTGAAGCCTAATTCCAACTTCACGTCTTGCTAGTCGTGTATAGCAGAGCATTGCAGAACTGCCTTCGCTCGAGTCGCTCATCACGGYCACGAGAACGGAATTGTAGTCTCCATTGACGAGAGAACTACAGATGGGGCTGCATAGCCGTGACACCATCATCTCCTTCGTATAACGCATGTACGAGGCTTCGAAATAACATGATCGAATAAGCCAAACAACCTTCAACCGCAGTCGGATAGAGTGTGATTATATCCATCGCATTTCTGACTATGGCTCGCGGGCAATAGCAAGGATGCGAGAGGGGAGCATTTATGCCCTACGACGTTTTCTATCCATCAGGCCTGTGCACCTGTTTAACAGGTAGGGATTAAGCTGCGGCCACGTTCATCTAATCAAGAAGCTCTTCTATATTCCTTTTYTCTACGTCGATCTACTAAGACAAGCGTCCTGTTTGTTGAATCCATCTCAACTCGTCTCTATTTAGCCACGTCGGCAATGGCGGAGTTCTACGTGAGCTACTGTAGCGGCTGTAATAACCGTTACGGCATTTTTTATCGCTGGTACACAATGCGACCTCTCGCTAGCGATTGTATAGCGAGACAAGCGATGCTCAAGATCCACCTTCACGCTTACATCTGAGTCGCCGACCTGTTTGAAATGTTGCCAAGACTACAGTCGGCTGCTCTGTCATCCAGTCCACATGCGCATTACTCATCAAAACCCTCACTCTTGCAACAACATCACTACGACAGTGACCCAAACACCCGCACCAATCAACACGGACCGCTAGACGAGCAACATCCAGCATCATGTCAAGTGAGTTGCTTCTGACGAGCGAATGCCATCGTCGCGTCACTAACGACAATTCTCAGTTAGAAGCAATTTCCAGGTGTTCGTTGCACTTCCCGACCCTATTATCTTGACTCGCGTTGAGTTGCAAGAGTACGACGACGGTGTGCAGCCACTCAAGCTATTCGTCGGCACGATTTCGAGAGAGGCCCCCGGTTACGGACGAGGTATGACAATCGAGGTGGGGTTATTCTTCGCTGGGATATAACTGACGGCGTCAAGTCTGCGAGTACGGCCAAGTTATGGCAGATGTCTTCCTCGTGAAGTACAAAGGCATGCCTATCCAGTGGATTGAAAGCACCTCYAACAAAGACTCCATCCAGGACACGATGCACTTTCAGAYATATCTCTCTGCCAACCTCGCCACCATTTGCCTGTTGTACTACCACGCCGGTGCCCGCAACGCCTACGACATCATCACGCTCAGCGAACCACGCATGGCGAAGATGCTCTACAAGACGCTCGAGGAGATGCGTAACGAGGCTCGGCCTGAGTAATGTCCGTCGCTACACTTTCAACGTCAAACCATGAACATCAACATACATGGAGGAGAGGGTGGATGTCCATGAGAAGTGATGGAGTGCTCGGAGCAGGCCGCAAATGGGTTGATATTGCGGCTCGCGATGTAGCAACAATCATATGAACTTAYAGAAGCTACTGTCGCTCACTTCCTCCACGGTGTTTCAACATCCAAATCCATACTTCGTTTTCGTAAGACTGCCAGACTGCCCAACGCCCATAGCCCAKACTTGATCACCGTCGCAAATCCCCGCCCATCGCACGCCTTCGCCGTAGCCTTGCGAATGCAGCATCCTGGGTGCAATGTGATTGATACGATAGATGGTTTAGTGTGATTGACGTTGGAGCTCGAATTGGTTAATAGTGGTGTAGTGGCCACATGACCAAACGAGCCACGCGCTTAAGCGGTGTGTTGGTTCAAGTCACAGAGTGGTATCGGAGAATGGAAAGGGTCAGGCGATGTCCACGTAGCAGAATCCAGTGAAGGGCATCAAGTCATGAATAGACGCTGGTGACACAGCTTGGGATTGCTATGGAGGCGTTGGAGATCGAAGGCTGGTCGAGACAAGACGAAATCATACGTGCGAGCTTCGTATAGTTGTTATCGGAAAGGGGGAAGTCGTACGCCATTATGCGAGTCTCCTCAACGTGCATTGAACGCCATGACAATGGCATAGAGATCGCCGGCCAAGCAACATCGTCCTCGCTCTCCAACACCAGCATAGCAATCATCCAACTCAACCTTCAATCACAAGCCAGCCATCCACCACAGTCAGCATCCAACACAGCCAGCATCCATCACAGCCAGCATCCATCACAGCCAGCATCCATCACAGCCAGCATCCATCAAAAACCCAGTATCCATCACAGCATTCATCAAAACCCAGTATCCATCACAGCCAGCATCCATCAAAAACCCAGTATCCATCACAGCATTCATCAAAAACCCAGTATCCACCACAGCCAGCATCCATCAAAAACCCAGTATCCATCACAGCCAGCATCCATCAAAAACCCAGTATCCATCACAGCCAGCAAAGGGTAAAACAGCGAGATGGGTACTGTGTGATGACTCTGTATCTGCTACCTCAAGCCGAATCCAATTGAACAATTCAAACATACCTTACATTGAATCATCTCTTGAGACGATTTTCTGTAATGGTGCGTACGCTGTACGGCTTGTAAGGAGGTTGTTGTTTGAATTGCTGAAGGTGCGTACGCTGTACGGCTTGGAAGGAGGTTGTTGTTTGAATTGCTGAAGGTGCGTAAGCTGTACGGCTTGGAAGGAGGTTGTTGTTTGAGTTGCTGAAGGTGCGTAAGCTGTACGGCTTGTGAGGAGGTTGTTGTTTGAATTGCTGAAGGTGCGTAAGCTGTACGGCTTGTGAGGAGGTTTTCGTTTGAATTGCTGAAGGTGCGTAAGCTGTACGGCTTGTGAGGGTGTTGCTGTTTGAATTGCTGAAGGTGCGTAAGCTGTACGGCTTGTGAGGAGGTTGTTGTTTGAATTGCTGAAGGTGCGTAAGCTGTACGGCGTAGAAGAGGTCGCGTTTGGGTGGATGAAGATGCGTATAGTGTACGGCTTGGAAGGAGGTTGTTTTTTGAGTCGATGACCATGCGTACGATGCACGACTTTGGAATGACATTGGCTGCTGGAGATGCGAGCAGTGCACGGCTTGGATATGTGTCGGACTTGAATTGGCGAAGATGCGTAGAGTGTACGACTTGGATGGAGATTGGCTGCTGGAGATGCGAGCAGTGCACGGCTTGGATGTGTGNGGATGTGTGTCGGACTTGAATTGGCGAAGATGCGTAGAGTGTACGACTTGGATGGAGATTGGCTGCTGGAGATGCGAGCAGTGCACGGCTTGGATATGGGCCGGGCTCGAATTGGCGAAGATGAGTACAATGTACGACTTGGAGGGAGATGTACTGCTGAAGATGTGTACGCTGTACGACTCTGCATGATAATTAATTGCTGAAGGTGCGTGCAGTACACGGCTTAAAGAAAGAGACGGATTGCTGAAGATGCGTACGCTGTACGACTATGCATGAGGATTGATTGCTGAAGATGCGCGCATTACACGGCTCGAAGAAGGAGATGGATTGCTGAAGATGCGTGCATTACACG
>NW_019716261.1:330954-332052 GCF_900074925.1 Ramularia collo-cygni
GAGAAGGAGATGGACTGCTGAAGATGCGTGCTGTGCGCGGCTTGGAGAAGGAGATGGACTGCTGAAGATGCGTGCTGTGCGCGGCTTGGAGAAGGGCGGAGCGCTGAAGATGCTTGCAGTGCACGGCTTGGAGAAGCGGCCGACACCGATGATAGAGTCTTTGTAAAATGAGGTGGCCTGTCGTCCGGAGTGGATGGTATGATGGATAGAGAGAACGATGTGAAGAGAAATATGCGCAGGTAGGTAGCTGCGTATAAGTATCTGCAGGCGCGGCTATCATGGTCACCGACCTATGCGACTGCCTTCTAACACAGCATCCTTCACAACTATGCATGCCTCCTTCCGAGCGGAAACATGGAGCCATCATTGATGTCACTTACACCACCCCTTGAGCACTACCGCGACCTTCGGTTCGACCACTCCCATTGAAAGCGACGCTGTCCGGCCTGATCACGGTAAGTTGCATCCTCGCGGCCCAGCTATTCGCACCTCTTCTCATCGTCTGCTTACAATTAGCAGGCACATTTTCCCTGCAATGTCTAAGTCGGCCATTTCACGCACCAAGAGGCTTGTCAACGTCGCCGTGATTGAAGATGAAATCCGTGGGCTTGAAAGCAGCCTACATGCAACCGGTGATACTGTGCCATTCCCACGAGACGGTGTACGTTGGAGCAAGCACAAAAATCGGAAAGATGTACCCTCCTACGAGGAGGATCTTACCGATAGGATGGTTCTTATCGAAGGCCTTCTGAAGTCAGCACAGAAGTCGGCACAGGAGCATAGCCATGCTTCCACAAACACCCCATTCGATCCCCACTTACATGATAAGCCATTCTTCGCCTCACGTCAGACACGTACCGATGAACGCGGTCGCTCTCACTACCGCCCACGCTCTAGGGATTCTCGAGAGCGATCACCGCAGAGGCAGGATCTCCGTCCACCAGCACATGATTACGCTCGCGGTCCTGATTACCATGATCATGCTCGTGGTCCTGATTACCATCGTGATCACTCTCCAAGACGTGGATATCCCCAACACCGATCTACTCGAGACAGTTACAGGCCAGGAGTACAATCTCCGCCAAGGCGGCCGCCTTC
>NW_019716261.1:334187-487099 GCF_900074925.1 Ramularia collo-cygni
TCGGACAGCACTACTTTGTAACAGAAGTCAAGTACATATCCATGTCGGTGACGAAGGAGATGAGCACCGCTTTGTAACAGAAGTCAGGTACATATCCATGTCGGTGGGTGATGAAGGAGATGGGCTCGAACAGCACCGCTTTGTAACAGAAGTCAGGTACATATCCATGTCGGTGGGTGACGAAGGAGATAGGCTCGAACAGCACCACTTTGCAACAGACATCGAGTACATATCCAAGTCGTATCTTTTGCTTAAACTTCACGTCCATTTCACCTACATACCAACATTAACTACCTTATTCTGTGTAAGAGCTGAGTTCATAACTATGTGGTTTGGGACCTAGCGACATATGTGGCCAAAGGCCGAGCGCTAAGGTGTAGGCTTGATGCACACGTATAGCATACGTTCCGTCTGCTTAGCGATATGCAAGAATTAGTTTTAGTCTTAACCGGAGGTTAACGAAGTTGTATACATTACTCTATCCTTTTAGCCTTTATATTCTGTTACGAAGTGTTCTACTAGCATTATTACTATTACTCGAATGCCTAATGCTAAGCTCCTAGGTAATCGATCGCGAGGTAGAGTATAAAGGTCGTACCCGAGTAGGACCCGGGGAACCGTAATAGGTCGTAGGTAGAAGGAAGCGTAGAGATTTTTATAAGAGAGTTTATACGGTAGTTAAATAGAGATCGTTTATATACTATTAGAATAAGAGCTTCTATTATTAGAAAGTTTATTATCTAAACTTTAGCTTTTATAATAGTAGTTATTTAATCTAGATTTTCTTTTAGATTTATCTATTATTATTTAAGTAGTCTATAAGTAGTAATAGTTAGTTGCTATACCCGTCGAAAACATGTCTTATACTTTTATATATAATATAGTATATATAAATAATACCTCTAGGAAGTATATATATATATATATATTAGATATTAGATAGTATAAAGAAAATATAGAAATAGAAATAAAGGAGATAAATAGAATAAAGATTAAGTACTAAGGAAGATCTACTATATCTAGAATATACTTATAAGACTATATTTAATATATTTATAATAGTAAAAAAAAAATCTTTAATCTTAATATTTAACTTAGTAAGATCTATATACTATAAATGTATAATATAAGAACATCTAGAGAATACACTATTTCTACTACTTTAAAGGATTGTAATAGTATTAATAAGGCATACTAAAAGAACTATATAGTACTAGTTTAATACTTAAACTTATTATCTTTAATAGCGTTATTATATAGGAAGATTAATATTAGGAGGTAGAGAGTTAAAACTAATCTAATATTCGGATTATTAACTTTATACTGTAGTTAATATCTAAGTATATATATAGATTATTAATCTAATAGTTTATAAAATATATAGAATGTTACCTTTATATTAAAAGAAATAAATAGAATATTATCCTAATAGTTAACGAAATATATAGAATATTTGTTTAATACTTAAAAAATTTAATTGAATATTTGTCTAATACTTAACGATATCTATATAAAACTAATCTAAAACTTCGTAAGAAACATAGAATATAAATCTAATACTTAACAATAAATATAGAGTATTTATCTAATACTAAACGATAAAAACAAGATATGAATTTAATATTTAATAGCAAATATAGAATATGAATCCAATACTTAACAATAAACATAGAATATGAATCTAATACTTAACGAATAATATAGAATATGCATTCAATACTTAATAAAATAAATAGAATATTAATCTAATACTTAACGATAAACATAGAATATAAATCTAATACTTAACGATTAATATAGAATATTGATCTAATACTTCATAATAAACGTAAAATATGAATTTAATACTTAACGATTAATATAGAATATTAATCTAATACTTAACAATAACTATAAAATATAAATCTAATACTTAACGATTAATGTAGAATATTAATCTAATACTAAACGATAACTACAGAATATAAGTTAACTATTTAACGATAAACATAGAATATAAATGTAATACTTAAGAATAATTATAGAATATAAATCTAATATTTAACGATAAACGTAGAATATAGATTTAATATTTAACGATAAACGTAGAATATAGATTCAATATTTAACGATAAACATAGAACATAAATCGAATACTTAATAAGAAAAATAGAATAGAAATCTAATACTTAACGATAAATATAGAATATCGATCTAATACTTAACGATAAATATAGAATAAGAATTTAATACTTAATAACAAACATAGAATATTAATCTTTTACTTAATAATAAATATACACTATAAATTGATTACTTAAAGATATATATAGAATACTTATTTTTTAATAAAGTAATTATATTAATCGTAGCTTCTATACCTAAAAAGATTAATTATATACGAGTTAGATATTTAAGCACTTAAGGTAAATACTATATTTATATATAAGAAAATGTCTATAGTATAGAACACTTACTTTATAATACCTATATAATATAAGTTTAATTTAAAAAAGATAATTGAAAAGATAATATATATATAGTATAAACATCTAGTATTATTAATCTTATATATAAGACGACTTATATAATAAAGAGTTAATATATAATAGATTATATTAATACGTAATATTATATTAAAAGACTCTTATAATATAGATGTATTATATTAGATATATAAGATAAAACAAAGGCTAAATATTTAATATAAATTATAATAAAGACATCCTCTATGGGTATTTTAGTAGCTTAAGTAACCGCTAAAGAAGATTTCTCTCTAGACGTAGAATCTACTTAAATACTAATAGAACTATAACGCTTACTTATACTCTTCTACGTAATTATCTTTAAACTATATCGCTCTTTCTTTAGTTAATGTAATAGGATAGCTAAAGAGGAATTGTTTGTAATAATAAGACGGAAACCGGAAGACTAGCTATATTCGTATTCTCAGTCCTATAAGAACTACTCTTTAAGGGCGAGTTAAATTTGACTGGTTGTTCGAGCTCGAATTTGCTTTTCTAGAGGCATTTTAAAGCAGATGCCTAACTAGCTTAGGAGAACTATTCAGTCCCCCTAGGATCTTATTCGCTTCGTTCACATCCTTGTAGAATACTCCATAACGCCCGAGATCGTGCCCATCCCTTCCGGCTGGAAAGTTGTGTGTGATGTGTACCGTACCTTTTCGTCATCTTACGCAGCGTCTTGATGGAACATTACGGGCGGCATGTCTGCGGTGGACACTTGCTGCCAGCGATCATGCAATTCGCAGTCTCTCAGGATGCCAATAAACGATGCACCGTTGTCAAGAAGCAGATCGGGCTCTCTGCAAGCAGTGGTTCCGAGCATCTACCCAGGGCGACTTTATCTTGTTACGCCGCTTCTTCGCTAGTTCGTTCGTACGTATACGCTGAACTCCATCGCCACGGTGGTGTCTCTATCCAACTCGAGCGCAATTCCCACCCTGCTCATCAAACTCCCCCAGTCCATCAATAGTCCAATCCGCCACCTTCTTATCATGGGCGAAACTCTGCGTCACGTAGAAGAAAGGCTTGTCCGCTCCACCCCAGTCCATCAATAGTCCGATCCGCCACCTTCTTATCATGGGCGAAACTCTGCGTCACGTAGAAGAAAGGCTYGTCCGCTCCACCATGAGGATCGTGCAAAGCCGTCTTTCTAACCTGGCGACGTCTTGTTTTAGCCAGGCTCGGGAGGCCTTTCAACTAGTTGCGGATCGATGCAGAGAAGGGATGTTCGCACGCCGAACTTCTGCTCTTCGCCGAAGGGCTTGACATGGCGGTCAACTCTGCAACGCCGTTGGTAGTTATTGAGAGAATCTTCCAATTCGCCGATCTTGATCTTGTCACCCTCTTGCTCCTCACGAAGGAATGTGATATATTCCGATTACTACCAGGCCCAAGCTTGAGGGTATCGATGGTGGATTCGCTCCTGGTTTGATTGCCGGTGGCGAATCTGATCTCGACTTCCAGATGAGGGCGATCGAGGCGGAATTTACCTAGAGAGAGGGTAGGAGGAAGTAGGAGATCCCCCTTTACTAGTCGTACCCCGAAAGCGAAAGGCTACTACGAGGACAGGCTTCGATCTACTTACAACTAGCGGTATTAGATTATAGAGCTCGTAGAAAGGGCACTTAACATCGTCGCGAAGTATAACGCTATAGTTAAAACCGTTACGGGCAGGAGCGCTGTATGAGAGAGCATCACAGGAGAGATCGTCGAGAGTAAGAGGCATTTCGTAAACTGGACGCGAGATAATTGCTGCGACGAGTCTTTCCAGTGTTGCCGTCTCGTGGGTACTTCTCCATCCGTCCCCAACATCACCAGCCTCTACCCGCATGATAGTGTCGTCCGTAATGTTAGGCATTCTGTCAATCTCTACCACGATGTCCATGGCACCAAATGTCTTCTTCTTAATTCTCYGACCTTTCACGACTGGTGGGGCTGCTRGGAGTCTTCCGCCAACCCAGCTACATCTGAGTGAGCGAATRCCATCAGGGCYAGGGTCGCGGAAAGCGTGATGTGCGCGCATCATCTGCATGGCCTTTTCAATGACCTGCAACAAGATTTCGATGCGGTAGGTGGTCGTAAGGTGGCCATTWAAGCCGTTGAAAGTCTGGATTCGATCGCGCAATGGTGGATATGCAAATGCCCAGTCGAGCACTGGTTCGTAGTACCACCGGTTTTCCTTGCTAACCGGCACGCAATAGTATGGCGTGTTGCCAGCTACGCCGGCTTCGAACTCTAGGCGCTCCGCTTCGGCTGACTTGTCATTGTTCAAATCTCTAGAAGGTTCCGGCCATGTCCAGCGCTCCGCCGGCTGGAGCAGGGCCATGTAGAGCTTCGTCTTGAAATCGTGCCATTCGTTGCAGCTGACCCAAAACGCCCGCATGAATTCCTTCCTAGTCGTCATGTTATTCTTGACATTGGCTTGGGCTCTGCACCACTCCATAGTGGGTGGCGGCTGATAACCGCCGAGCACTTGCTTATCGTCAGCTGTCGCGTTTCTTGCTTGGTGCCCATTCTAACGATCGAAGCTCGCGGAAGTTGGCGTTGGCTGTCGAGATTTTAGCATAAAGCTATTCCGGGGAATGAGATTCATGTCACTTCACTTTTTACTTAACAGATTCGTTCCGCTAGGAAGGCCAGTGTTTGGTCGAATATGATTGTGCAGGAGTAAGCGTGCTTCTGTCTTCGCGGTGGTAATAATAGGGGTGGTGGTATTTTCGGGGATCGGGAAAGTGGATTTACACAAGTAAAATGTTCATTTAGCACCGGCTCCAATATGACCACACTCATCAGCCATATTAGAGATGCTTAGTATTCGATCTTGTTGGCACATGTTTGTGCATGTGAGGTCGAAACAAGAGATTCCCGCTAAGCGGATGAGGGCACACGGACCCCACCACGCACAGATCCGCTTTTGTTGTGACCGTCCGGTTCGGAAGTCATACGACAACAACAACAAGAACAACGTCAACTGGACCAACCGCCACCCACATCGCCAGGGCAGAGGCTCACCTCGCACCAACTTCATCGGACACGCGGCTGCTCACCACACACGGCGCTTCCGACGCATGCACCATCCCTGAAAAAAGCATACGAGGGCTATTCCWTATGGGAACATCATTTCCTCTCGCCCAAGTCTTTCGCAAACAGACATCATCGCCAGCCTGAGCTTCTTCGCCAGTCCGGTCAGCAGCGAGCTCGAGTCTAGGACATTTGGAAAAAGACACCAGCGCCGGTTCCATCTCTCCCCAGCAGCTGAGACGGTGGTCAGTCTAGATCTCGTCGTCTTTCGAACGCCTGCGGCGCAATTCTGTGGGTTGTTTGCTCCTCTACCCAACCGCGGTGTGGTCCACTAACAGCTCTCTAGATTTGCCCGGCCGATTCTCATCGAGCGTCGTGCTCGCATACTACCATTCACGGCGGTTGAACATTCAAACACAGCCCGTCATCCCGATGATCGCGATGCATGCGACCTCCAGCCCCATCGGCTCGTTAAAGCCTGTCCCGTCGTTCTCCTACACTCAACAGACGCTATTCGCCAATCTCACCTGTGCCAAGCGCGACCACCTGACCAAGGCCATGCCTCCATGTCGCACCCATCATTTCGCGGACAGTATCGAGAAATTCTTCTTCAGCGATCTTCCAGCTGAGCTCCAGGAAGTGCTCATCCCTGGTCTCCTAGGCCACAGCCATTGGAGGCCTGCCAACTACTTCTCTGTCGATGTTAACGATCCCTTGTCCCATTCCAATTCCCTTTGGGGATACAGCGGACTACATCAATTGAAGCTTGAGCAGACGCATCCAGATTATTTTA
The DNA here is from genome assembly GCF_900074925.1 of Ramularia collo-cygni. Lineage (NCBI taxonomy): Eukaryota > Fungi > Ascomycota > Dothideomycetes > Mycosphaerellales > Mycosphaerellaceae > Ramularia > Ramularia collo-cygni. Next base: position 340,506 of record NW_019716261.1, read on the forward strand.
TGGCTACTGGTCCATTCGAGGATCAGTGGGATCTCTCTACCGGTTGGAATGTTCGTGGACCTCTCGAGAAGAAGATATGCTTTACCTACATCCCCCGCGCATGCAAAGGAGAGACAGGGAAGAGTACTCTCAGAGTCACCCAGAAGAGCCCAAGTGGTATGRCTCGCCCACCGGTACCATACCAGATTCCGGTTGAGAGATTTCGCGGGGCTGAGCCATTCCAACTAAATGTCCATCTGCGAAATTTCGGCCGAGTTACATTCTCCTCCATGGTACGCATCGCCTCCCTCCGAGCGTACAACTATCTCTGCGCCGGGCGCCTCATCGACATACATTGGGTTTACTCAATGGAGGAAGGTTTACAGACAAATCCTGCCTTGTCCGATCTCACCGAGACCGTCCCAGAGTTGTGCTTGGCATTAGAGGGCATTGGTCGCGACTTTGTCGCCGAGAATAAGATCTTTTTTGAGTCACCCTCGACTGCACACAGACTGCACAGTGTCGTTGCCTTCTCTGAGTATGTCTGGGACCGCCTCGTCGTGCTCTCGCTATCTATGGAGGTGCTTGCCGACATCCGCGAGCTACAGCCCGGCAAATTCCAGTGGGATGACAATACCCGAAAGAAGATTGTACGGTCAGAGCAGGTAATACCACGATAAGTGGTTGACCGACGCGAATCTCGAGAGCCTCACAGGTAATGCCGAAGCTTGTATTAGAGGGGTTGGTAACTGCTTACAGCTCGCTCGGATCGTCTGGTCAGAGCTGTTAGCATGTAGTTGAAAAGATACCACTCAATGGAAGCTCACCCTCTGTTAACCGAGGCAGCTCTCGCTACATGTGTTTGACTCCATGCACTTATTACAGACAGAGCTCTCAAGAGCGAGACGAAATGGACAAGCCCAGCGGATTCCAACATTGATATATCTCATTAAGAGAGATAGCCAAAGAGAAGTATCGCGTAGAATGGTTAGATAGACACAGTACTATAGAAAGGGTAGCTGTCGTAAACAGACAGCGGAAATACACATCGATATGAATCAGCTAAAGCGCCAAGCCACCCCACGCCGCCGTGTTAGTTAAAGCCTAATTCCAACTTCACGTCTTGCTAGTCGTGTATAGCAGAGCATTGCATAACTGCCTTCGCTCGACTCGCTCATCACGGCCACGACAACGAAACCATAGTCTCCATTGACGAGAGAACTATAGATCGGACTGCATAGCCGAGACTCCATCATCTCCTTAGTATGGAGCATGTACGAGGCTTCAAAATAATATGATCGAATAAGCCAAACGACCTTCGACCGAGTTTTCGACGGTAGTGGGATTATATCAATCGCATAGCTAACCGTAGCTTGCGGGCAGTAGCAAAGATGCGAGAGGGGAGAACTTATGCCGTGCAACCTTTTCCATCCATCGGGCATGTGCGCCTGTTTAAAATGAAGACATCAAGTTGCGGCCACATTCATCCAATGGAGAAGCTCTTCTATTCCTCGTCTCTACGTCGATCTACTAGAAGAGACGTCACGTTTATTGAATCCTTCTCAAGTCGGCTGCTCTGTCATCCAGTCCACATGCGCATTACTCATCAAAACCCTCACTCTTGTGACAACATCACTACGACAGTGACCCGAACACCCGCACCAATCAACACGGATCACTAGACGAGCAACATCCAGCATCATGTCAAGTGAGTTGCTTCTGACGAGCGAATGCCATCGTCGCGTCACTAACGACAATTCTCAGTGAGAAGCAATTTCCAGGTGTTCGTTGCACTTCCCGACCCTATTATCTTGACTCGCGTTGAGTTGCAAGAGTACGAAGACGGTGTGCAGCCACTTAAGCTATTCGTCGGCACGATTTCGAGAGAGGCCCCCGGTTACGGACGAGGTATGACAATCGAGGTGGGGTTATTCTTCGCTGGGATATAACTGACGGCGTCAAGTCTGCGAGTACGGCCAAGTTATGGCAGATGTCTTCCTCGTGAAGTACAAAGGCATGCCTATCCAGTGGATTGAAAGCACCTCYAACAAAGACTCCATCCAGGACACGATGCACTTTCAGACATATCTCTCTGCCAACCTCGCCACCATTTGCCTGTTGTACTACCACGCCGGTGCCCGCAACGCCTACGACATCATCACGCTCAGCGAACCACGCATGGCGAAGATGCTCTACAAGACGCTCGAGGAGATGCGTAACGAGGCTCGGCCTGAGTAATGTCCGTCGCTACACTTTCAACGTCAAACCATGAACATCAACATACATGGAGGAGAGGGTGGATGTCCATGAGAAGTGATGGAGTGCTCGGAGCAGGCCGCAAATGGGTTGATATTGCGGCTCGCGATGTAGCAACAATCATATGAACTTAYAGAAGCTACTGTCGCTCACTTCCTCCACGGTGTTTCAACATCCAAATCCATACTTCGTTTTCGTAAGACTGCCAGACTGCCCAACGCCCATAGCCCAGACTTGATCACCGTCGCAAATCCCCGCCCATCGCACACCTTCAACGTAGCCTTACGAATGCAGCATCCTTCGACAACACCRGCTGGTATAGGCTTGTAGGTAGCATCCTATCAAGGCCATGAAACGCGTTTGCTGTCTGCTTTATGATGTGTGGTGCCGTTGATGTAGATGGCGACCATTGCAAACTGGCGAAGTTGCGCTGTTGCAGCTTGAACCTCTGGAATCCAATTGACATTTCCAGACTTCTCAACCTCCAACACGCTGTCGAACCGGAATGTAGTACCAAGCACTGTGAACTTGGGTTGGCCTGGTGATTCGCCATTAAAGAAGATCGACCTTGTTGCATTAGTTCTGTCGTTGTAGAAGTGGCCGACGTATAGCAGTCGCCGCGGTGGAGGCGGCGTGGATGGCCGAGCGGGGAGACAGGGGATTCGTGGGGTTCGGGGAGAGTCTTCGATAGCCATGTCGTCGACGTGGTCCTTATGGTAGGTATGCTGGGTAGAGAGGCTGGGTGCAATGTGATTGATACGATAGATGGTTTAGTGTGATTGACGTTGGAGCTCGAACTGGTTAATAGTGGTGTAGCGGCCACACGACCGAACGAGCCACGCGCTTGGGCGGTGTGTTGGTTCAAGTCACAGAGTGATATTGGAGAGTGGAAAGAGTCAGGCGATGTCCACGTAGCAGAATCCAGTGACGAGCATCAGGTCATTAATATATGCTGGCGAGACGGCTTGGGCTTGCTATGCAGGCGTTTGAGATCGGACGCTGGTCGAGATGAGACGAAATCATGCGTGCGAGCTTCGTATAGTTGATATCGGAAAGGGGGGAAGTCGTACGCCATTCTGCGAGTCTCCTCAACGTGCATTCAGATTCGATGTCCAATTAGAGGCTTTCTGCACTTATATGCGATATGTTTATACCATGGTGAATTGGTGTATTGCAGAAGTGGCAATGGTTGTTGTCGGGTGTGGTATGCAGAATCCGGCACCACATCCTCACGAAACGCTTCCACGGCACGATGCCCCCAAAACTGCCTGTGGGCACGCAATCCGAATGCATCGCTACAATTCACCGAGCTGTGATGTTCAGCGGCTTCGATGCAGCGAATCCGGATCTCACCGTCGCCCAGAAGAMGAGGCTCCTGCTGAGTCCTCCTCGCTTCCCACGAGGAATGCCAGTGTTCTCTGGTTATGCAAAGACAAGAGGTGGATACAGCACATGCATTGTCGGTGGAAGACGAAGACTGCTGCATAGAGTTGCTGTGATGGCAGTGGCAGGCCGGATGAATCAGAGGGTATGGGATGCTTGACCGAGACCACACATTCTCCGATGGGTGCAGAGGACTGACAGCCATATAGGACGATGTGAGCCACTTGATGTGGTGCTCGAAGCATACGACCGCTGCCAATTTCAATCCGTGGACAAATCGACTCGAGAGCCATCGTATCAACATCAGTCGGAAAGCGTGCCATTTGGCAATGGACAATAGCATGAGGAGGGATAGATGGMAGAATGGGAAGAGGCTGGTCAAGAGGATTCGCATAGAGAGCTGTAGTGTCAGACATCCGCTGGAACCAGCGTGCAGTCTCTCGGTCGAGAGCTGGAGGAGATACAATTGACATATCTTGCTGCAAGGCACCACCAGTGACGTATAGAGTTCAAGTTGACATGATGAATGTGGTGCGCTTCAGTCGTCGTTGTCGCTGTCGCTGTCGTCGTTGTGGTTGTCGTTATCGTTGTTGTCGTTATCGTGGTTGTGAATCGTCGGGATCAAGAGTATTCCATGGAATGGTCACACCCATTTGTGTTCCTAATACATCCAGAGGTGTACGCCAGTATGACCGGAGAACATGGATACGGGGATTCTTTTTTCCTTGCGATGAATCGCGCTTGACACGAGTCACCTAGCTTGGAGTGAGTTGTGGTTGTCTGACGAGGGCTGTATCTCACGGTTCTGTTAATCCGACCGATGCCAAGCAATAAGCCACGCTTACATATTTATCCGAGATTGACTGGCGTCCGCCACACAAGTTTTTCCGTTTGCAACAAGCTGACAGACCAACAACACCGCGCTCTGCTAACATGCATGGAAAGGTGTGCTAAATGTGATTCAGTCGTACTGCTATGACTGACGCGTATCGATACCATCTACGAAAGCATTAAACCGTATCCTATTATCACTGGCAGGATCGAGACAATGCGACGCCACAAAAAATAACGAGATGCAACGACGTCAAGATGAACCTTTGACTCTGCGAGACGAGTACAGTGCACGGCTTGGATACAAGCCGGGTATGGGTCGGCGAAGATGAGTACAATGTACGACTTGGAGGGAGATGGACTGCTGAAGATGCGTACGCTGTACGACTTTGCATGAGAATGGATTGCTGAAGATGCGTGCAGTAAACGGCTTGGAGCAGGAGATGGATTGCTGAAGATGCGTGCGGTATACGGCTCGAAGAAGGAGATGGACTGCTGAAGATGCGTGCTGTGCGCGGCTTGGAGAATGGCGGAGCGCTGAAGATGCGTGCTGTGCGCGGCTTGGAGAAGATGTGGATTGCTGAAGATGCGTGCAGTACACGGCTTGGAGAAGCGGCCGACACCGATGATAGAGTCTTTGTAAAATGAGGTGGCCTGTCGTCTGGAGTGGATGGTATGATGGATAGAGAGAACGATGTGAAGAGAAATATGCGTATAAGTATCGGCAAGCGCGGCTATCGTAACCACCGACATATGCGACTGCCTTCCAATACAGCATCCTCACAGCTATGCATGCCTCCTTCCGAGCGGAAACATGGAGCCATCATTGGTGTCACTTACACCATCCCTTGAGCACTACCGCGACCTTCGGTTCGACCACTCCCATTGAAAGCGACGCTGTCCGGCCTGATCACGGTAAGTTGCATCCTCGTGGCCCAGCTATTCGCACCTCTTCTCGTCGTCTGCTTACAATTAGCAGGCACATTTTCCCTACAATRTCCAACTCGGCCATTTCACGCATCAGGAGGCTTGTCAACGTCGCCAGAACTGAGGATGAAATCCGCAGGCTTGAAAGCAGCCTACATGCAACCGGTGCTACTATGCCATTCCCACGAGACGGTGCACGTTGGAGCAAGCACAAAAATCGGAAAGATGTACCCTCCTACGAGGAGGATCTTACCGATAGGATGGTTCTTATCGAAGGCCTTCTGAAGTCAGCACAGAAGTCGGCACAGGAGCATAGYCATRCTTCCACAAACACCCCATTCGATCCCCACTTACATGATAAGCCATTCTTCGCCTCACGTCAGACACGTACCGATGAACGCGGTCGCTCTCACTACCGCCCACGCTCTAGGGATTCTCGAGAGCGATMACCGCAGAGGCAGGATCTCCGTCCACCAGCACATGATTACGCTCGCGGTCCTGATTACCATGATCATGCTCGTGGTCCTGATTACCATCGTGATCACTCTCCAAGACGTGGATATCCCCAACACCGATCTACTCGAGACAGTTACAGGCCAGGAGTACAATCTCCGCCAAGGCGGCCGCCTTCGAGGAACCGCCGCGACGACGAGAGCGATGGACGTTACCGAGCCCGCTCCCTCAGCAGACGCCGTTCATCATACCATCGCAGAGGRGGTGATGGCGGCAGTGGAAGAGATCGAGATCGAGACCGATCCCCGAGCAGACGCCGTTCACCATACCGTCGCAGAGGAGGTGATGATAGTGGGAGAGATCGAGACCGGGAACGCTCTCCGAGCAGACGCCGGTCATCATACCATCGCAGAGGAGATGATGATGGTAGGAGAGATCGAGACCGGGAACGCTCTCCGAGAAGAGAACGCTCAGCCTACCGCCGCAGAGGAGATGATGGCGATAGAAGAGATGGCAGAGATCGCTCTCAGAGGAGAGAACGCTCAGCCTACCGCCGCAGAGGAGATGATGGCGATGGAAGAGATGGCAGAGATCGCTCTCTGAGAAGAGAACGCTCAGCCTACCACCGCAGAGGAGATGATGGCGATGGAAGAGATGACAGAGATCGCTCTCTGAGAAGAGAGCGTTCAGCCTACCGCCGCAGAGGAGATGATGGCGATAGAAGAGATGACAGAGATCGCTCTCCTCGGCACGGCAAGGATCACCAGCAGCCAGCTGCCACTCGGCACCAGCAGCCAGCTGCCACTCGGCAACATGTACCAGAGCAGTCGACTTCCAAGCAACCTCTATCGAAGGAACCTTCGCCTCCGCAGCAACCCATATCGAAGGAACCTGCGCTTCCACAGAAACCTGTGTCGAAGGGACCTTCACTGCCACAGCTCACATCAACAACTGCGGAGSCATCCGGGTCTTCGACCAGCAGYACAAGCGCAACGAGTGCGGAGGCACCAAATCAGCCCGTGACACCAAAGCAGCCGACCACTCGCCAYAATCCTATTATGACGGCATCTGGCTCTACCGTGGGTGAACTTGACGCTGCATCGCTAGTTGCGTCGCTGAAGGCGAGGCTGAATAACGCTTCGAACACGACTCCGGTAATTCCACCTGCTTCGTCGACAACTACGGCTCCAGTGACCAAGGCTCCATCCGCTTCGTCGACAGCTACAGCTCCAGTGACCAAGGCTCCATCCGCTTCGTCGACAGCTACGGCTCCAGTGACCAAGGCTCCATCCGCTTCGTCGACAGCTACAGCYCCGGTGAGCAAGGCTCCATCCGCTTCGTCGACAGCTATTGCCAGGGTGACCAAGGCTCCATCCGCCTCGTCGACAGCTACTGTCACGGTGACCATAGATTCTTCGGAGTATTCTTCAGATGAACTCTCATCAGATACATCAGCTCCACCAACCCCAGCGAAACACGTCGCAAGCAGACGTGGCCGTTCATGTATCGAATCCCTTCCGATTACTAAGTCTGCATGCAGGGATGCAATTACTTCTCATCCTGCATTCCATACCTGTACGAACCTCGCTATCTTTGACTGGTTAACGAGATGTGGCATGGAGCCTAAGTTCCCTGGTGCTGGGGAATTTAAGCAAAGCGATATCGATAACTACAATACGTTTACCGCACAATACGGTTGTACTCCTTTCGCTTTGCCAGCACAGCAGCGACTTCGTGGAAAACTTAAGCCAGCCAAACACTCGACGAATATAGCTCGGCGGGCTGAAACCCACCAGGTCGGTATTACTGCATGGCCAATCGGACTTGTTTGCCCTTCTTGTGGCGATCGTCATTTCCCGCATCTTATCGTGCTCAGAGCTCTTATGGGAGCTCTCGGTGGATATCGAGACAGACTAGAAGATGGACTCGAGCGATCTCATCTTTGTGGTAATCAGTGGTGCTTCACAGTATCACACATTGTTTACGAGACACATATCAAAAATGTGGACCGTAAGACATGTCATGCAAACCAGCAATGCACCTGCGGTTCAGTTCCGAAGTGTATTACGCGGCCGAGGAACCCACAGGAACACTGTGAAGCTACCGCGAAGAAAATACTGAAGAAGTGGGACAAACTTGCGGACGAAATCCTTCATTGCCAGGAAGAAGGATGCTCTACTAAGGTAAAGCGTGGAGGAATGGCCGATCATATCCTTCACTCCCACGGCGATCTCTTCCAACACTATCCTTTTATTTGTCCATACTGCAATGTCCTGGATCTCGGGTCGCTAAGCTACGCGACCTCAAGCTGGCACTTAGCCAAATGCACTCCGGATTACAACCAGAGCAAGAAGCTAGCTAAGAGCCGGTGGACATTCAAGGTACCAGTATAGTATACGCATGTCGGTGATGAAGGAGATGAGCTCGGACAGCACTACTTTGTAACAGAAGTCAAGTACATATCCATGTCGGTGACGAAGGAGATGAGCACCGCTTTGTAACAGAAGTCAGGTACATATCCATGTCGGTGGGTGATGAAGGAGATGGGCTCGAACAGCACCGCTTTGTAACAGAAGTCAGGTACATATCCATGTCGGTGGGTGACGAAGGAGATAGGCTCGAGCAGCACCACTTTGTAACAGACATCAAGTACATATCCAAGTCGTATCTTTTGCTTGAACTTCACGTCCATTTCATAAGATCGCCATTCTACTCGAGATGCTCTATGCTGCCAGCGTGCCGTGCATGTATGTATCAGCGGTATAATACAGCCTTTATTCTATTCATCCCGCTCTCATGTCTGTCGTAACCACCACCGCACGACACCCATTTTATATGTGAACACAGAGGAGAATTTTTGCAAAGACGAACCACTAAAATGCTACTATCAGTGAGCTTAATGGTTTGGATGGATTGGTTCGAGAGGGAAATCCAATCCAGACTAATGAGATATCCAAACAGTCTAAATAGTATCCAAGTAGCCGATGTCAACACATTAATGTTGGTGTTTTCCTTCGAAAAGTCAGAGCTGTCGATACATGAAGTCATCAATCGACAAGAGCAGCGTCCTGAACTACTCTCTCGATTGATCAACAGGCTACTCTGCTAATGGTAAGGATCCGGGTAGGCTTGGAATCGTCGAGCCTATCGAGAGCGAGGCTACATGTATGAGACATTGTGGGAATGAGCAAGGATGTCTTGTCCCGATGAACAATCCTCATATCGATAGCTCCCCGAAAGGTGCTGTTTAGTTGCGTTCTTTGACCTTGTGACATTTCGATAGCCCTATAATTGTTGGATCTGCCTCCTAACCAATCCATCCAATAAGCAGATCAAGTCGATCCAGTCCAGACCACCGCCAACTGGTATCTGAACCAGACCAACAACGGCCCAAACCAACAAGCTCACTGAGCGCTACAACTCGCCGTAAGATACCAGGCCATCCCTTGCACGTCGTAGAGATTGATCGAGCTCGCTACCGGCAGCCAATCTGAATTCCACAAGCTGACCGCATCTGCCCGCAGGGGATGCGTGCATGTACATGAACCAAGAAGCGACTTTCTCCGGCGAGCGATGAGACGTATCTAGGCTCTCAATACAGTGTAAGCGCTCGCAGTGTCCACAGGGACACCTGAGCACCACCAATGTGAAATCTGGATGTGAGCAATCGTCGGTTGCGCATAAGGTGGAGAGATGCGTGTTTGGAGCGACAGCGCAGGGTAACGATGTACGTTTATGAATGTATTCGGGAGATTTCGGTCCAGTCATCAGGGTGAAATTCTAGTAGACCACCTCTGGCAACCTTGAAGCGAGGGTTGGCTTGGAGGTGTGACCTTCAATTCTGTTCGCCTGCATGAAGGCAGCGGGTGACTCTGCTAGCATGCAGGATAGGTGAGCAGGGGGACCTTGTTGCGTATCCCAAGCCAGGAGAGATTCATCCAAGGTGGAAAGAAGGATTTCCCGCTGAAGACGTACGAAAGATTTGGCTCGCTCGCCGTATAGAAGTGGCATGTTGACGTTGAAGAGACCCAGAAGGCAGTAAGCTTGATCTTCAATCCTGGCGGTGCGACGGCGGATGAGATATGGATTGCGGAGAATGTCCTCGGGTATTCCTGTGATTCTCGTGATTCTGGAGTTCAGCGAAACGTGGAAGGAGAACTCGCGATAGAGAGACCCATCATGGCTGCTTTTCACTCCTACAATCTCCCAATTGCTTGCACAGAATATCACACGGGAAGGCGCGATTAACTCCTGAAGCGTCCAGCCGCGAGTGAACCAATCGCTTGCAAAGAAGTCGCTCTCCACAACATCGAAGTCGTGCTCGCTAGGCGGTCGAACATCAGCAAGATAAACGTAGCATTCCTGAGCTTCCTGATACCACTCGAACATGGAGTTGATTGCTTCGGAGAGCTCTGCGCTGCTCTTCTTGTCGATACATACTGTATCGATCCACAGCCAGTCTTGGAAATTATCCTTGGCAAAATCGCAAGCCTGAATAATCTTGTGGTATCCCGATCTCTCGCAGCTCCGTTGCATGTGGTAGTCCTGGTATGTCATTTCTTCATGAGTCCAGCGATGGGACAGTATGCCATACATCGGAGTACTGCCGTCGAAGACCTCCAACTTGTACGTGGTAGTGTTCAGCAGCCGCATCTTTTGGTCTTGACGAGCAGTCGAACAGCCTCAGAGGTCGCCAGAAATGGTATGTGAGAGAGAAAGTGCTCACGAGAGCGGCAAGGCCAGTGGTTCACAGGAGAAGCGCACAGTTCGCCTTGCCCAAAGTATAGCTGATCATGTTCCAATCTCAGGATTAGATGTGTACATATATGATGAACTTGACTAGCAGATGTATGTACACACACTCTCTCTAAGAGTCTGGCTTCCTCGAGAGGATCGCTGATGTATTTTGCTTACAAGTGATAGCAGTTATGAGTTGCATGGGCCGGCTTCCTGGTATTTAGGCGACGACCACGCTTACGGAAAGTTAGCTATGACCACCACAACAAGCAGTGTTGTGGGAAGCTAACAAGAGAAGTGATGATGAAGAGAAGTGATGTTGAAGACAAGTGATGTTGAAGACAAGTAATGCGGAAGAGAGGTGATGCTGAGGCTGAAGCGGGGCGTGCCAAGAATACTGCCTGACGGACACTCCCGCCGTCCCGCTCCCGCTCTGGAAATTCCATACTCATTTCGAGCTTCAGCACGAGGAATCCGCTCAACATCACCAACTACCCAAAGTCCTTAAATACTATATCGCAACCGTCGATATGGGTGGCAAATCAGCAACCAAGGCCGGCTACTTCGACAAGCTCAAGGGCTTGCTCGAGKAGTACAAGTCCATCTTCATCGTCACCGTCGACAATGTCTCGTCGCAGCAGATGCACGAGATCCGTCAGTCGCTCCGCGGMGAGTCGGTCGTGTTGATGGGCAAGAACACCATGGTATGTTAGAGGAGGGGAGATGTTTCCCGCTATCCTCCATCATCCACCACCCACCAGCGCTGACCATCCCCCTTCTTCCAGGTTCGCCGTGCGCTCAAGACCTTCATCGGAGACTTCCCCGAGTACGAGCGCCTCCTCCCTCACGTCAAGGGCAACGTTGGGTTCATCTTCACCAACTCCGACCTCAAGGAGACCCGTAACAAGATCTTGGCCAACCGTGTCGCCGCGCCTGCCCGTGCTGGTGCCGTCGCTCCCGACGATGTCTTCGTCCCGGCCGGAAACACCGGCATGGAGCCCGGTAAGACTTCTTTCTTCCAGGCTCTCGGTGTCCCCACCAAGATTGCTCGTGGTACCATTGAAATCACCAGCGACTTGAAGCTCGTCACCGCCGGCTCCAAGGTCGGTCCTTCCGAGGCCACCCTCCTCAACATGCTGAACATCTCTCCCTTCACCTACGGCATGGGCATCTACCAGATCTACGATCAGGGTCAGACGTTCGAGTCCAGCGTGTTGRACATTGAGGAGTCTCAGCTTCTCAAGGCCTTCAGCTCGGCCATCACCACCGTTGCCTCGCTCTCCTTGGCGCTCAACTTCCCAACTCTCCCATCCGTCATGCACAGCTTGGTCAACACCTACAAGAAGGCCATCTCCTTGGCCATTGAGACCGACTACGAGTGGGAGGCCATTCACGAGCTCAAGGACCGCATCAAGAACCCAGACGCCTATGCTTCATCTGCACCAGCTGCTGCTGCCACCACTGAGGCTGCTGCCGATGCCCCTGCTGCCGCCAAGGAGGAGGAGAAGGAGGAGTCTGAGGATGAGGACATGGGCTTCGGTCTCTTCGACTAAGCGCTGTCGGGAAAGATGTGGGATGATTGTCGTGTGGAAAAGATGATACTGTCTCTCTGAGAGGCCTTGTCGGTCCAGACTACAAGGTATGTTGTTTGATACCCCTCGCATACCCCATCCATCTGAATGATGAATCATTTTTAACCCTGAGCTCGCTCAATGAGGACCAAAACGCAACAACAACACTCTAATTTTTTCCTGACACTCCCAACACAAATCACGCTTATTCGATCACCATCACAAATGATCAAGAGCTAACGTGTGAATCATAGGTACTTGGAGACATACAGAGAACTTATACAGACGAACAATCAAACCCTTTCCAAATCCACCCTGATCCACTCCACTATCCACCCACTCCTGCCACCTATGCTCGTGCAGACTGCTGAACTTGCATCGTTGCCCACAAGAACATATGCGTGTGACATGTTGTTCACGCCGTCTTCCCATAGTCCTTGCATGTATTCTCTGAATAGTTTCGCCGTGATAGCTTTGGCGATGCCCTGCCCTCTATATTCAGGCTCAACATGCAAAGTCGTCACAGCCCCATCCAAACCAACAAATGCCCATGCCACGGGCTCACCCTTTGCATTACGAATTGCAAGCTGAGGCAGAATAGCAAGTGTCTTTTCCTGCCGCGGAATCTGCGTACGAGATCGCACCAGCGCGAAATCCGACGGCTGTAAATGTCCCCATTGAAGACCTTCTGGCAAGGGACTCGACGCTGGCAGCGAGTCGGGAAGGGAGGAGAAGATGTAAAAGTGATTGGGAGCTCCCCATTCACTAGCGCCCAAACGATGGACAATCGCTGCCGTCTTCTCGTGAACTGCACCTAGGAGGATAATGAATGGGTTTTGGAGATGTGCAATGTAATCCCCATGCGTCTGACCCGAGGTGTCTTTATCGTTGGTACTAGCAATACCGTCTTCAATGGCTTGAATCGCAGCTTCTGCAGCTAGAGCATGTTGATGGCGAGATTCCGGGAGTGGGAGGTTTTTGATACATTGGAGGAGATTTCTAATCAGGTCATTTTGCACCTCTTCTTGGCCTGGAGTGGAGGGGATGGGATCTGCTTCCCACGAGCAAAAAATCCAGAGTTCTGTTTCTGGGCGCGAGGAGCGGTCGAGGAAGGTTAGGTACCATTGATCTTTTTTGTTGGAGGCTAGGCGGATATCTAGAGTGGGGAAGTTGGTGAGGAGGAGTGTCTCGGGGAAGAATTGTCCGAATTGTAGTCTTCTGTAGAGAGCTAGTGAGGTGGGTAGGAATGGACGGAGAATGTCGAGGGCGAGAGATATGGTTTCTTTTCCGGATGGACCGGACAGAGCATGGCTGTAGACTCCTTGGGAGTGGGAATTCATCTTGATCTTTTGAAGATGTATTGGAATTGTATGTTGAACTTTGTTTTGAGGATGAAGGAGAGTGATGTGTGTGAGTCAAAGATCTCATCAGGGGGGATCTGCACAAGCGGCGTCGGATACCTATGCAATCTACATGTTCTAGAATCGCGTTGAAGATTGAGCACTGAGCGACCTACCTCGACGCAGCGTCTACAGCAGACAAGTCGGTCGTCTTTAACTTCTTGAACATGTTCCCGATGCCGCGATGGAGAAGAGGAAAGAGTCAAAGACATGTGGACATGGAATGCCATGTCGCGCTRACCAGATACAGATATGCGTCAAGGAGTCATGAAATTTGTCTGGCAAAATGATCATCCGCTGCATCAACACCGACGCTATCAATATCTTCACTCCGTTGCGCCAGAGGTGGGAAATAATACGACTTAATCCAGGACTTCAAACGACGTCGTCCGTCTCAGAAAAACTCACTTTCCATCTCATTCATGCCTTTGAGCGTCATACCACGACATTATCAGCGTCACTGGGACTGGCCACGGAAAATCCATACTTGTCAATTCCCGGAGCCTCGAAGGGTACGATAGTACTTTCCGAATCAAGTCCAGAAAGCACACCGCGATCTCATGTCTGATCCACATGGAATCCCCAAGCCAAGCGGACTTCGCCCAGTGAAGACAGCGACAGAATCCCAAACAATCTGGTCCATCATTCCCGAGCGCGAGTTCCGACAGAATCTCGTCACGCTCGAGAGGCGCACAAATGCCGTCCCCATAGCCGTGTTGAATTCTTCTGTGGTTGAAGATGGTCCTACAGAATTCGGGACTTTGCCTCTGAGCATCGAAAGATCTTTGGCGGATGATCTCGCCTATCTCGCTGCCGTGACGGAGGGAGCACAGAGCGTTGCTGCCGTTTGTCTTGAGCAACATGTTGGTGCGAAGAAGCTTGTGGTGAGAGTCGCGGGGATGGACGTGGTGGACCAGAAGGTTCGAGATATGTTGAGCGGAATCGCTGCCGTGTTGGAAAGTGCCGCGTTTGCGGAAGATGTATCGGATTGGGAAGAGAGAGTCTTTGCGATGATTATTGAGCAGCATTCTCAGAAGCTCCTTGGGCGAATGCGGTCCGTTAAATGGACGAAACCGGCTTACCTGAGGAGGACGCATAAGAAGCCTCTTGTCAAAGATTTTGAGAATGTGGCACATCGAGTTCAGCATGTGTACCCGAGAAAAGGAGAGTGGAAGGTCAGGAAAACGTTGGCGGGCGTCATTGCGGCTTTGAGTAAAGAGTACGAGAGGTTTGAGAGTGGAGCTTTCAAGGATGAGTTGCTGCAGGAGTTATATCGGCTTGTCAAGGCTACATATGACTTTTGCATGGTATTCGAGGTGAGAGATTTCGCGTCGAGGATTGCAAGTATTGATGGCCCAACACCACAAATTGCAGCCGCGGTGAAGACATTAAGACAGCTGGAGAAGATTGGAGCGTACTGGAGAATCGCCAAGGATCTGATCACAACAGCGAAGAAATTCCCGGATTCCTTTCGCCGTGTCGAGTTGGAGTATGTAATCCCATACGCCGAGGCCGAGACGGACATTGCCTATGAGAGCTGGGCCAAGATCATGCATGTGCATGCCGAGGTGCAGCTGATGGTCGAGTACGCAATACGGCAACAGAGGGTTGCATTGCAGTCTGGCGATGAAGTCTCTGGAAGCACCATCATCTGGCCGCGCACAATTGGCACGAGCAAGTATCTTTGCTATCTCTGTTATCTATTCATGCGAGAGCATGGCGGTTTCGGACAGGATCTGAGTTCGCATGGGAGGTTGTTCGATCAGTGGACTGTGCCGGATCTACGGGAATATGACTCTGGGACGAGAGATAAGCTGGCAGATGTGCTGTGCAAAGTGAATCAGTGCGTGGAGAACCAGATCGCCGATCTTCGTAGAGATGTCGTCTGGCGACCTGAGCCGATGACGAGTCGACAGAACCTATTGGGTTGTGGCGATGAGGTAGAGAAGGATGATGGTACGGCAGTCGAGGAACTTGAGCAGAAGTTGTCCGCATTGTGAAGGAGAGGAAGACGCCGGTCTGCCCTGTCCTACGACCGGTGAAATCAAATACTTTCTACAATAACAACAGCACGATCAAGGAGAAATCATTCAACAAGGAATTCGACCCTCCATACTCAGCTCTCCCCAAGGTCGCATCATTTTGTTACTTGCAACTACCTATCACAAGCCACAGCACTATCGTCAATTCACCGCAAAGAGCGACATCAATCTTTCAAATCTACCAGCCCTTGTCCAGCAAAAGGCACTCATCTCTCATWCTCTCGACCAGAATCTTGATACTTCCAAACCCATCGGTATTAAAGGTTGCCGTCCTAGCTACAGCTTCCCAGCCGCTACTTTTCAGGAAGACTTCCATGGATGTTCAAGCAAAAGACACGACTTAGATATGTACCTAATTGCTTTCTATTACAAAGCGGTGCTGTTTGTGTTGAATGAAACAGCACCTCGCCTTGCGGAACAATTCTGGTGATGTTCATAAACGCTGAGATAAACTCCACTCATATCCCATCACAGCTTCAGTGGTTTAGTGGTAAAATTAATCGTTGCCATGTGCATGATCGATTAGCCCCGTGTTCGATTCACGGCTGATGCATTCATACCATAAGCGCACTGGTGTCAATTGCGATTGAGGGTGGGTTAAAATCCCATCTATACAGCTGATTTTTTTTTTTGAGTTTTTGCCAAGACCCCTTTTTCGCCGCACCCAGCAATTTGCATGCGTGTTGGTGAGGCCAGGGCGGGAGGGTATGTTCATTCTCCACATGAGAGATTGGAACGTCCTCTAACAAAAGGTGTAGTTTGGTTGACGGCTGATACATTCATACCAATAATCGCGCTGGAATCAGTTGTGATTGGGGTTGGGTTTGAATCCCAACCATGTAGCTCTTCTCTGTCCTCCTGGTCAGAATCCCGTTCATACAGCTCTCTTTTTCTTGGAGCTTTTTGCTAATTTTTTCAGACTTGCATGAATCATCAGGGGTCTGAACTCCTTTAAAGCCAATTCGGCGCTAGCGATCCACATCGCTTCCAAATGTCAGCTCCAAATACCTTCCATAGGTATTGCTTTCTGATGTCAGCTCCACATACCTTACATATTGCTCACAGATGTCAGCTCCAAATACCTTTCACAAATGATTCTTGGTTTGAAGTCGAATTGTGTATACTGGTATTCCTTACAGCGGCAACGCAACTCAGCATCTTGCCCGAGCTTCCCAAGCCATGCTGGTCTTCGCAGGTAGAGCAAAACACAAATRACCCATCCCTAACAAGCTGGCCCAGTCAGAAGGCAACCAAGGACTGAACCTTTCTCAATGGCGGCCTCTGCTCATACTTACATCTCAATGCCTAGTAGCGAACTGCAAAGAAGACTACATACCTATCCTCATCCCTCCCATCTTTCTTCTTCATTCAGCACTCGCCTTTCGTCTAGCCACCTGGATCTCTCTTCTTCCTCCTTTTCAACTCACGCAACGGCTTGCAACTCTGACAACGCCTGTCTACTGTTACCATTCCAATTGCTTGAAGCTCATCGCGTTTTCCTCCCTTCATCTATCGTGTCACTCATCAAACCACAGAAAGAAATAGGAAAAGGCTTCCAACCTCCCCTTGTCCACAGATCGGACATTTTGCCCGACATTACCCAACATGGCTACTACCCCAGACCGGAGCGAAGATTCGCTTTCAAAGATACAACTCGCGATGGCAACTGGAGCTGACCTTGCCAACAGTCTAAAAGACCCTTTTCAAAACTGAGACATCCCGTGAAAAATTCAGAAACAGAGTTGAAAGACGTAGTGAAGAGACAGCCTCGTTTCAACTCCTACAAGAAAAGCGATTTGATTACTGGCATTCTCGATCCCTTTGCGCACGCACAGAAGTTTTTCAAGGAAGTTGATGCATAATCTAGAGTTGAAAAACTTGCAGCCGTCTCGCATCTTGCTCAAGAATTTCGATTTTTCTTCCTCTCGACCATAAAGGACTCCCGAGCAGCTTGGGACTTTCGAGACAGCAAATTTACAGTTACCGACTCCGCCGGCGCCAACACCACTACATCAAAAAGACAACGATCCATCTATTACGCGGCCGCCTCCTCTGCAGCCCTCGACATCGAAGCAGCATACCACTCGAGACCATAATCCTATCATGACGGCGTCTGGTTCCATCGTGGGTGACTTTGACCTTGCATCACTACGGGCGATGTCGAACAGGTCTTCGAACAAGGCTCCGGTGATTCCATCCGCTCAGTCGACCAGTACCGGCAACATTCCAGCTACCACCTCGTTTGCCACGATGACCAATGCCAATCCTATGGCTCCTGCTATTGAACGCTCGTCAAATACAACTTCGTCGATAGCTAGCCATAACTGCAGATCTATTACAGTCCTCCCGAATGTGAAGTCTTCATGTCAAACCGCCATTTTCGCCCATCCCACATTCTACACCTGTATTGACCTTACTGTCTTTAACTGGTTAACGAGGAGTGGCATAGAGCCCAAGTTCCCGAGGGCGGGGGAATTCAAGGAAAGCGACATTAACAACTACAACACGTTCACCGCAGAGAAGAAGGATGTACTACGGAGGTAAGGCGCGTAGACAAAGCCGATTACATCCTCGAAGCCTACGACGATCTCTTCTAGCACTATCCTTTTATTTGTCCATACTACCATATCCTAGATCTTGGATTATCCGGCGTTCGTTCCGTCGTAGAGCACTTAGAAGGCTATAGTCCAAAATATAACCAGAGCAAGACGCTATATAATAGCCGCTAGAAATTCAAGGTACCAGAGGAGATGGCATAGTATACGTACGTTGGCGACGAAGGATATGACCGCGAATAGCAACGTTCTGTAATAGAAAGAAATTACACATCCAAGTCGTGTCTTTTGTTGTGTGATGTCCAATACAAACTCTATCAACTTTCTTTCCGGCGACCTTATGAATTAGGCGATGCATCCTTTATACAGACAGTAGGGGAGCCTTCACATTTAGTAAGGTCAGGGTCAGAGGGTCGAATAGATAGCATCGGATTCATTTGACTCCACAGCCCCATCGAAGGCCTTTGAAAATGTTTTGATAGTCGTAGCAGTTGAACATTCCGTGCTCATCATATAGCGGATGGCGAGCGACATCTCTAAGGTGCGGCACAGTCATCTGCGCTGGTGGAGAGCGGTATACATTCCACCAGGAAGCAGGATTATCGTTGGTCATTCGTAGTCGGGCATACTCACTAATACAGCACCTTGACAGAAGCGAACGCTCGCGGAAATGTAGCTCAGAATGAAGCACATGAGCTTGCGTTTGTCCTAGACAAATGTGCGGGGAGGGAGAGTATGGGATACAAATCTCTGTGAATACCCCTCTCCTGTCCCTATCACCCACCGCAACAGTCCCCGGAGAAGTGCTCACTGCACTCGCTCGCGTCAGTAATGCCTCACTTCGTAAACTACAGCTCCAAGCTGTACGAGGTCGAAGGGGAGTAAAATTGGTACGCTTGCTTTTTGAGACATTGCAGCAGCGCAATCGCGAGAGAAAAGAAATTCGTAATGTAAAATATAAAATATACCTCTCGGTAGGGATGTGGAGGAGTTGGTGTAGTCGTAGCATGGTGCTAGCGACGCGATGCGAAGTCCCTTTTTGTGATAGATGCAGACCTAAGGAGCGTCGCACCATGTGTTAGCAGCCGTTGAGGCGTTGATCAGCAGTTCTTGAGGAGCTTTTTCCGAGTTTGTCCTCCTCTGCGCCGCATACCGAAAGTCTGTTTGAAAATCTGATCATTCTTGCTGGAGGCTTGGCCTTGGAGGTTGTTAATCCCGMCAGTGACTATTGGTGGGGCGGCTGTGCTAAGATGTGAATGCAAGTGATCGGCGATGTTGCGTTATCCGCCATGGCGAAGCGACGTGGAGTCCACGAACGGGCAGACAAGGCGTGGACAAGTAGCCGCTCAAGAGATAACATGGAGAGAAGAAGTTGTCTTAGATTGGCGCATGATGAGGAGGACTGAAAGGGTCTCGCCGCCGGCGGAATGGTTGCAAAGGCATCCAGTGCTGGCGCCTACTCTCAGCAATGATCTCGAGCCYGTGGAGTTCGGTAAAGGGATGATGGATGTTCCCCAGAAAACCTCTTGAGTCATGAGATGCGCCGTGCGTGCGCCAAAGCCGATGCCGTTTGCAAGGTTTGACGGGTGCCGTTGCTGGCTCTTGTGCCAGAGTTCGAAATTCCAACCGCTTGTGGCACGAGCTTTTTACTTTTCCTCAGAGATTCATGACTCTGAAGGTGAGCGAGTCGTGGCAGATGATGCGACTGTTGTGATCCTTCTAGATCACACCGCACATTGTAGCCTCGGATGTCAAGTAACGGTGATTTTTTGGAAGGATGCAAGCGCTACACAGCCGCGTCGAAGCCGAAAACAGCATGAGCCAGCAGACTGCTTTTGCTGAAAGTCGGATCGGGAAGTTGCAGCGCCCATCCCTTGTCGTCAACAATAGGCATTAGAGTTCGATCTATGCATAAGCATAAGAGGGCTTCGGTCTAGCCGAAATTTCAGACCAGAGATTGGCTGTTCGTCCTATGGACGCCTCAAGCCTTCACCATCGGATCATCGATGCCGGATGAGCAGAGCTTGCGTGAGGGCTTGCGCCTCGAAATGGTAGGCTGCACCATGATTTCCCAGTGGCGAAATCCCTCGAGCCACCATGATCTTGGTACCTGCGGAGCGCGACGAGTGGCGCGCGCTAGAGAGGCGGGAGGGAAAGGAGAGGGGAGGAAGAGACAGTACCGAGGTGCGCCGAGCGAACGGGGGTATCCCTTCACGAAACAGAGGAGCAATGCGTGGAGAGCTGGAGCTGGACTGGACTGGACTACTGGACAGGCACAGATGCGATACACGCAATGATGAAAGCGGAAATAGTACGGTGACGGGACCTTTAGCAGGAGCCGTGGAAAGAGGAGGTGGACGGAGTCTGGACGCACTAAGGTGAAGCGAAGCGATTGGCCCGGCCGATCGCACGTCGCATCGATCGGACCCACCTTTCTGGCGACGAGGACGAGGAGTGCGCACACACAGAAACAACGCGAGCTGAACCCTCGGCAAGGCAAGTGCGGTGGATGGCGCGACGGAGCTGGCGGTTGAACTGCGAGCGTTGGAGATGCCGCACACGCACAACCTTAGCTCAACGGGATAGAAAGCTCCCTGGTGGTGAAGAGTGATTCGCCATCATTTGCAGCGCCGGTGGGAGCATTTTGAGCTCACCACAGGTACGGAGAGACTTTCGCAGAGCGCGACACGGCATGGCCACATCCAACTGGTGGTGACTGGCAGGAGTTGGCTCGGGTGTCGGCGATCCGGGACCAGCGAGGCTAGTTCTAAAGTGTGCGGTGCTGTGGGCGACATGAACGCCATCCGCGCTGGCTCGAGACAAGAGGCCGCCGCGCCGTGAGTGGACGCAGGTAAGCTATGGGTAACCTACGTGGGCACTGGCCTCGACCAAGCTTGTCGCCGAGGACGGGAGATTGGCAGCAGAGACGCCTCCTCTTCACCAGCAGGCGAGAGTCTAAATTCCCGCGAGCGTGCGCTGTGACTTGTGGACGGAGGAAGCAAGCGATTCATGGATGAGGGAGCCCACCCCAAATGACGCAGGGTAGAATTCGGCGCTAGTGATGCGCGCCTGAAAGAAAGGGTCGGTGCGCTGGAGTGGAGGGCGAGCTCGCCGTTCGGGCGGTGGGACTGGAGGATCTGGCATTTTTCCTGTGTAGTGCCTCGCCGGTGGCTTGCAGGCTTGCAGCAGGGGACCTTTGGGCGCAGGCGCTCCACGCCGTCATTCTTCAAACCGTGTGCGCACGCCGAACACATATCATCCTCGCCCATCCGTGCAAGATCTGCATCTGATCTTCAATCGATTGCCCTTTCCAAGCATCCCATACCCCAGCACCACATCTCTTTGGGCCGCAACCCTCCATCAATAATTGATTCGACTCTGTCCATTCMACCATCGGGCACGCATCATAGCCCACCGCAGACACCCACCCACGCCAGGTCCCTCTGCTGCAGCTGCAGCATCAACACCCGCAAACAAACGCAGTCTCCGCATTGATTGCGTCAAAGCAGCTCAACCGCACCGCAACCTGAAACATCTGCCCGCTGTCCTCGACGGCTCGCGAATCCGGCGCTCTAGCTGCATATCGCGCTCCCCTCTGGCCACTGACAGCCGCCGTCCGTCCACCAGGAACTGGCCAACCGTTGGATCGGCATTCGAGGGGTGTCTTGCCCGTGCTCAATCTTCGGATCCTCCCAGCCTCGAGGAACGGCACCACATAAGCACGCTGATCCCGCGCATCCTCAAGGACGGATCGCCCTCTCCACGTTGTCGATACTCTTGCACCCAGCGTTGATCTCTCCACACCCACCGGCAGGGCTAACATTGGCGCTTCGTCTGCTACAACGACTGCAACGCATCTTCACGTTACCACCCCACCGTCCCCAACGACGCCCACCACCATGGCAACAATGGCCGTCGACAACCKACAGCAACCCCAGTTCAGCCCTATCGGCTACGAGCAGATGAGATACTCCAACGCACCGCAGTTTACGAATCCTTGGGTGTCTGGAGCTTCCAACCAGAGTCAGGCGTATGCCACCTCGATGCCTCATGGCACCGACTCTCGCTACGTCCAGACACCCAACGTTTCTGCTGCGTACGCTGGTGGCCAAGTCTCCGCTCCCGCCATGGCATCAGGTATTCTTCAAGTGGACCCAGCCCTATTCGATCAGACCGGCTTACAACTCACCCAAGATGCCATGAGTGCTCCCAGACCGTACGGTGCTTCCTACTCATCCGCAGCACCACCTGCAGCGACATATGCTCCCACGTCTGCCCCACAGTACGCGTCTGCATATGGATACCAAGGAGACAGGCGCTCTTCGCACCCGTCAGTAGCTTCCAGCATGTTCCTAGGCGCTCCAGTCGAGGCTCAGAAGTTTCGCCAGAGCTCCATGTCTGACTTTAACAACAGAATGAACTCGGCCTCGGAAGCAGAGCGCCAAAGTTTCAGTGATGCACTCGATGCCAGTCGGGGCATGGTTGCAATGAGCCAGTCAGACATTACCCCACGCAACATCTACGGTGCCTCCAGCGCAGGCAGACCTACGACAGACGCCTACGGCTTTCCAAATGGTCATTCCTCCCACTCTTCGATCTCGTCGGCCAGCACCTACCCGACCTATTACAACAGCTCCGTCAGCGACGCCTCCGTGGGTGATTACAGTTCCGCCAACGAAGAAATGACAAACTCGCGGACACTTCCCAGACCCCACGGCCTTCCCAATGGAAGCATGCCACCAGCACCACAGTCCATGATGAACCAGTTCAGTTCCAAGGTTTCATCCAGCTCGCAAAAGAAGCACAAGTGTAAAATCTGCGACAAGCGGTTCACCCGCCCGAGTTCATTGCAAACTCACATGTACAGTCACACCGGAGAGAAGCGTGAGTAACATCGCAGTGATGAATTATCTACATTCACTGACATTTCATAGCATTTGCATGTGATGTCGATGGCTGTGGCCGCCACTTCTCTGTCGTCTCCAACCTCAGGAGACATCGTAAAGTCCACAAAGGCGAGGGCACCGATCCCACATCCCCCGAAGAGGACGAATGAACGAATTAATGCTTGATATTGTGCATAAATTGGGACAAGTCATGGAAATTGACTGGCGCATGGGAACTTTTCTTCTACAACGATCGCTTACTTTGATACCCCGTTTTCGCGTTTTGGACTCTGGAATACAGGGCCGGGTTTGGATTGTGGCAAGCGCCGCAGCAGGCGCTAAAGGGATTGATGAGCTGTACAGACTCTGTATGATTATACGGGACGGCACCTGGTAGAAAATAGGTGTCCGGTGCGCAATGCGMAAGAAAGCACCTGGCATGGTATGGTTACCTACTACAGATGTGGCTCCAGAGCCGGGAGATGGGAGGATGATATCTTCCATCCTTGCCGACGAAATACTACTTAATACCTCTCCATTGCCTCTGTTCACAGTTCACCATCGCAGCGACTCCATTGACATCTTGATTGAACACTTCGTTCAACTCCACTTACTGGCTCATATCCCACTTTGAGAGCATACTTTTACCGTTTTTGCCGGCGACTCTCTACCGCGAATCCCATCCATGTCAGTGGCGCGCCGATCTACAAGCACACAAGGATTTCGATTCGGCCCCAGTTGCACAGACACGCTCCATCGCGCCATCCCATCCTTTCCAGCAATAATCTCACCAATCAGTGCTCCTACAACACTAGATGCAAGATGCAGGGTCACATCGCGCTGAATGTGATGCAATGCAACCTGACCTCATGAGCATTTTACCTACCTTACCTTTTAGACCCTGTGATGGATGTTGTGACGCCGAGCATTTTTCATCTTCGTAGGTAGTCCGGGCACACCACCCACACATGGACGGCGGTGGGCATATCACCTCATCACACATGGTCTTGCACCACAAGCGACAAACGTGGTTGGTGGAACCTCGCACGCTTTTTCTAGTAGCACAACTACCTACGGCGTGTCGAACAGGTGCTTCCAACCTGGAGTTGCACGTGAGCCAGCTATGTTGAGCTACCTACTAGAACTACGTGGTGGCAAGGATGTGATGTGATGCCATCTCCACTTTCCGCGAAAAAAACGAACTATGTTCCTTCACACACACATTCTTCTTCGTCATCATCACGGCGAGTCAATAGATGTTGCCCACGACGTCGCTGCGCAACTGTTCCTGGATGCAGGGACTGTTGGCAGCGTGCTCTGGGCTGGTTTTTCTTTACCCACGAGCAGATACTTTACTCTTTGCCGAGAACGACAGAACTGTACCTACCTGTACACTACTCTTGTCATCCCTAACCTTCGAATCCACTCTGAATCTATCTTCTACTAATGACTTGTGCTAGCCTGTATATGCCCTAAGCAGTTGTGAATCGGAGACTCTCAGATGACAGGTCTGGCGTGCCATAGATCGGGCAGCCACATCGCATCACAGTGCATTGTCTCGCTTCGCATAGCAAGCACTACACTATAGGTTTTATCAAGTCAACTGTTACAAACCTCCGGACCTCCGTAGTCCACCTTTATATTAGACGATTATTCTTAATAAATCAGAACACTACTACTACGCACTTAAAACACGCCCTAAGTAGCTTAAAATCACCGCAATAGTTAATAGATTAAAGCTGCCTGTCCTTAATAAGGTATTACGACGCCTAGAGGATACCGACCTTAGTAATATAGCTATTACGGACTAAGTTAAAATAAGCCGAATAACTATCTACCGCATACGCATTTCTATAGACTTATTCGGCCTACCCTACCCTCTACGCGGATATACGCTTAGTCTACGGCCTTTACTATCTAATTACTACGTTCGAATAATGCTAGAGTAGCTCTTAGAATAGCTAATAGCGTACCTTAACGAAATGTAGTAGTATCTATAGGATAAATACGGTATATAGGCTTCTATACCTACTATCTATAGGGCTATATATAACGTAGGCTAGTTACGTAAGGTAGCGAAAAAACAACTACGTAAATAAAGCGAATTCCTTCGTATATACTAGCGTAACAAACGTAATACATAGCTAACTAACCGCATCTACTACATTAACGAGAGTATATAGAACGAACGCTATAGTTAGCGCAAATACGGTTAGAGTAAGAAGGGCGTTAACTACGTAGACTAATAACTATAGGACAGAAGTAAACGATAGAGTATCTTACTAGTAATAATACCGGACGGCTACCTACTAGGAACGTTAATCTATTAAGGCAGTATTACCGGAGACATTCTATATAAATAGCTAGAGGATACGGTTGCTCCTTAGTTAGCTGCTAGATAGTTACTAGTCCTTAATAATATATCTATATACTACGATATTCGCATTAAACGCCTCTGTTTAGATAATAGCATTTAGATTAAGTATCTACCTCCTTACTCTCCGGACTATAACCCTATCGAATAGTCCTTCTTAGTTCTAAAAGCGTTTGTTCGTCGCTATATTAAAGAGGCGGAAGGATTCGAGAGCTACTCTTACTTCCTTATATAGGTAATAAACGAGTATTATATAGATCCGGACGTTGTAGAGCGCTAGTTCTATTATAGTGGATTTCGAGCAATTAATTAAGTTAAGTCGATTGCCGCTATTAGAGCCGGCTCCTTATTAATTGCCCTTATTTATCCTTATCGCTTAGGCCTATAGCTCCTTATCTAAGGACGGTTCCGGCTCTAGTTTTAGCGACTGCTAATCGTACTACGACTACGAGGGTTATACAACTTCCTTAATTAACGTAATCCTTCCTTTAAGCGCATTAAGGCGTTCCGTAATCCCCTCTAGTAGCTTTACTATATTGTCGACTATCTTCTAAAGGGCGTATAGATCGAGGGAGAGTAGGAATAGCTACGGAGGTAGCGAGGGCGGTGTACGTAATAAGGGCGGTATCGATAGAGGCCGTAGTAATAGCGTACGTTTACGCAGCTACTAACTGTCGTTAGAATTAGGCTATTCGAGTTAATAATTAGATAAATGTTCATTTTCGTGTTTTTTTCCTATATGTATACTACCGTCGAGCTATCGTATCCCTTACCGTCTTAAAAGCCTATATATATAGCTAAAAGCGGCCGTGCGCGACGTATAGCAATATTCTAAGAGATGCGTAGATGCTAGATAGCTAATCGTCTAAAATACGAGCCTTCTAAGATAAAGCAAAGTTCCCCGCAAAACGCTAAGAAAACGCTAAGGATACTATTCGGACCCTAAAATCCTCGTAACTACTAAGCGTACTATGTAATTGCGTACTAAGCGTATACTCTAAAATCGCCGCATAAATACACAGAATTCGAGCTCGCTAAGAGCTTTATTTTAACCTATCGTTAACTAATTTTAGTAGTGTAGTTATAATATAGTAAATTATAGACTATATTACACCGGAGATCCGGCTTTATAGCTTCCGCGAGTCTCTATATAGGCTTTAGATGTTATTTATTTTACCTACCTATTTAGAACAACACTATTATATAGCATATGCTATATAACATAAAATAGATCTTATAATAACTCGATACGCTAAAGAAGCTCGAAGAAAAATCGCGTAAATCGGACCGCTACGTAAAAAGCTACCGCCTGTTTAAATCTACGCTCCTAGCATTACTACCTATAGGATTATCCGGCCGCTACTATGCACGTATAGAACGTCTTAGATATTGCCGCTAGCCTTCCTTAAAGCCGTTCTTAATCCACTATTTACGTATTATATCTATTAACGCTTCGAGGCTAAGGTCCCTTTATATAAAGAAGTCCTATATCTTATATAGGTTATCTTAGCGGTTATRTTTCGTCTAGTAGTCCTATATTAATATAAAGTAGATGTAGTTGTTAAGCTAGTAAAGTAGATTAAGTAAGGGCTCTCGAACTTAACTTAATAGTAGCTCTATAATAGGCTATATAGGCCGTAGAGGTAAGTTCTCTTTATCGCTGTCTACTAATTTACTACTAAGGTAGAAGTTCTGTACTTAACTACCGTTCTACTACTATTTACGCCGGTTTAGACTAACCGTTTCGATAGCGCCCTTCCTTAATATTACATAAGCAGCTAAGCGGTAAGCAATACTAGCTAGTAGCTCGAATTTATCTATAAATTTAACCTTTAGATTAGGCCTATCTAGCTTCTTATTAGCTATGCTGTTCTTAATTAATTTAGCCTAGTTAAGAGCCGCTTAAGGGAATAATTCGTAGTATTCGCTACTAATATATTTAGCTATAGTTCTATTACCTCTCTTAATTGCACGTCTACTAGTCGTATATACGATGCCTAAGGTCGCTATTGCTCTTAAGTGTAGTACGTTTAATCCGTACGTTCGCTGTCTAAGTATTCGTAACTATTCGTCGCTATAAACTCTACGTACCTAGTAGGGCTATTTAGCCTAATATAACATCTACTATTATAGCAGCCTAGAACTCGTAGGACATATGTATCTATAGGTCCTTATATTTATAGTTACGCTAAACACGTAGTTACTATAGGGCTATCCTATACGTTCTATCGTCGGCTAGATCCTAGGTTATCTAGTTAATCTTCGAGAGCTTACTATAGGCCGTATAGATTATAGGGAACTACTTAATATCCTTAACGTAACGAGGAACCTCTATCTCTTAATTATTATTATATCGTGTCTTATACTACTCTCTAAAGTTGTCGTATTAAGAGCCGTCTATAGAGGACTTCTTAGAGTAGGCTATTAACTCGACACGCTCCTTATTACAATTAATCGTCTAATAGGCGCTATACGTAAATAGCCTGTTCTTTCTAGCTTTATCCTTATCCTTATTATTATTAATATTAATATTAACTCTACGTTGCTTACGTAACCGCTATGTACTTAGTAGTAGCCGTTCTTCTTCTTCCTTATCCTCTATATCCTTATCTATACGAAGGAATAGCTCCTTATTCTTATCCGCAATATCTACCTCTTAATTTAGCCTCTTACTAACATTAACACCTCTAGTTCCGGCTCTATTACTATTACGCGAACGACGCTTCCGTAGACGCTACTCTATTACCGCCGCCGCGCGCTTCTTCGACGATTACGACTTCTTTATAGAGCTAGCTTTTCCCTTACCCTTAGACGGTCTAGCCTTTAGTATAGCGATAGCGATAGCAATAGTAATAGTAGCGGCTTCTTAAGCCTTCTTAGATAGACGCGCTCTACGTAGCGTGTTACCTCGAGAGGTACGCGCTAGAGCCGCTAGTAGCGTAGTATATACTTAATTTTCGGCTATTTCGATAATATCGTCCTTTTTAATTACCACTAGGAAGAAAACACGGTAATTAGGTGATGTTGTGGTAAGAACATTAGTTATAGGCCAAATTTTAGTATGTGGCGATATTTAGCTAACGATGAAGCCCTAGGAACCCCACATGTAACAGTTCACTTGATAAAGAGTGTACACGTTCAATCGACAACCCCTACACCATTTGACTCAACACGACCAGGCGAGCAACTCAGCTAGTCATATCAAAAACGCTATCACACTACCTCCCCTATTCTACTCATGTGAGCTCCTAGGGTCGTTCTGGTTCTTCTTCGGGGAATCGTCCCGGCAAAGAGGTCCACTCCAGGAAACGCAGGCTACAACTATAGCGCAAGGCCACCCAGGTGGATAACCGAACCCCGCCACGCTACCTACTACTCCTCGTCCATCACATCTGCCTTGCGCTTCCTAGCACGTTCGGCTGGTATTTTCGCGCCATTTGGACCCATCGAACCATTCATACCTTTCACGCTTGTCGCCTTCACCGCTTCCATGCCCGAAGTCGTGCAATGCTCAGCCCCTGAACCAGCTTGCTGTCCGCGTTCCAGCTTCCCGACCTGGGACTCTCCATCTGCAGGGACAGCATCACTTCCAACCTCATCCTYCACCACAGGAAATGCAGTCAAGATGTYCTCGATCGGTCCCCACCAGTCAAAGTACTTGGCATACCACTCCACTGTGTTTGTCAAGCCTTGCTCCAACGACACTTGCGGCTTCCAACCCAAATCCCTCAACTTGGTTCCATCGACTGCGTATCGAAGATCATTAAAGGGACGGTCTCGTGTATGCTCAATCGAACCTGCGATATCCTCCACCCCAAATCGACCCAAAAGCTTCCCAGCCAAGTCCAGATTCGAGATCTCGTCCTGGGAATCGACGTTGTAGATTTGGCCGATTTCACCCTTGTGCAGGATGGTGTCGAAGGCGTCCGCCGCATCCCCGGCGTAGAGATATCGTCGTGTGTTTTTGCCGTCTCCGTGGATCCAAAGTGGCTTCTTGCGCTGGAGGAGATTGATGAACTTTGGGATGATTTCTGCGAGAAAAAGTCAGCATGGCAGTCCTCGCGCGACCAAATTCATCCGTCACCAACTCTCGGGAAACTGGAGACGTGTTAGCCAGCGTCAAGCGTGTGAGTGTAACCTTACTAACCTGATGTGGCCCATACACATTATTCAAGCGTATCATGATTGCCGGCAGCTGGAAGCTACTGACATACGCAGTAATGTACATTTCCGCGGCCGCTTTACTCGCAGAGTATGGGTTCGTCGGAGCGAGCATGGTATGTTCGCTGAGATCCGCAGCATCCATCTGAACCTCGCCATAGACCTACAATTGGTAAGTTACTGCGATTTTCCTTCCTCCTTTACATCTCTCACGCACCTCATCCGTCGATATGTGGAAGAACCTCTTGATGGTCTTGACAGCCGTAACACATTCCAACAGCACATGTGTGCCAATGACATTATTATAGGTGAAAGAATACGAATTTCCAAAACTCAGATCAACATGAGACTGGGCCGCCAGATGGAATACGGTATCAATCTTGTGAGTCCGCAGACATTTCAAAACATCAGCGTCTTTGGTGAGATCTCCATGGAAGAATTTGAAATTCGCTCGGCTTTCTAGCATTCGGGAGTTGTTGAGAGAACTGCAATAGTCGAGTTTGTCGAAGCAGACGATATTGTATGCGTCGGGGTATTTTGTCACTAGGTGACGAACGAGCCATGAGGCGCTGGATTATGCAAGTCAGATTTTGTTTTTTTCCAACAAGCCAACCAAGCAGGGGTTTCGCGGACGTACATGAAGCCTTCTCCTCCTGTTACCATGATGTTGCGGACATCTGGCAAAGGATCGAAGACTGTTTGGCCGGTTAATAGCGGTGCGTCTTTCCATAGGCCATTGTCGATGAAGAATCGAGACTCTAAGCTTCCTGTATCAGGACGTCAGCCTCTTTCAGACAAGTGGGAGTTGGAAAATTCCAATGGGTACTTAYCGCTGGATGACCATCCTGCTCCTGTTTCAACCATCTTTTCTTGTCTTTTCTGCGGTTTGGAAAGATAACGAGGACTATCATGGAGCAGACTGGCCTTTCTTCATGTCCAAAGTCGCCAATGCAGGGCAAGGGAGCATTTTTTTCTGCGGGTGGAATGTTAGACGCGCATAGCACGCGTACGAATTCACGAGCCTCGCACGACTGATGAATCGATAGGATTCCGCAAAGTCCATCAAAACTTCCTATTGCTGGCGCCAGAAAGATCAGCATCTTGTTCCGAATCTTTCAACAGCAACGGCCGAATAAAAGCAAACATGTCGGATTCTGGACACCGAGACTCGAATGAGGAGCTCAGATATTCAAACGAAGAGAAAAGGGCGTTTCTTCTCCCGATAGTGGAATATGAACAACCAGAGAAGGTGCTTCCAGTAGCAGTGGGTCTGAGCCATCGATTCTGGTTCAGCACGGCTGTCAATACCGTCTGCACAGCTCTGATTGTGAGTCTCGATGATTACACTACACATGAGTGCGAAGCTAACAAGTCCTCCCAAGGTCTTTCTCAACAAGCGCATTTTCGAAGATGCATCTCTCCGACATGCCCAAGTAGGCTTCGCCGCCTTTCACTTCGCCATCACAGCTCTCCTCCTCTACATCATCTCCCGACCACAGATCAACCTATTCCAAGCCAAAAAAGTCGACCCGATCCTAATCCTCCCACTCGCCTTGGCCATGATCCCCAATGTCGTGCTTCCGAACGCATCACTAGCGAATTCCAGCGTGCAATTCTATCAAGTCGCTAGAGTACTCCTTACTCCATGCGTGGCAGCAATCAACTATTTCGCATACCAGGATGAAATCTCGCGGAAAGCTGCTCTGACGTTGGTTCCAGTGTGCTTGGGGGTGGCGATTGTATCTTACTACGATACAGCGTCTACAACGACAAACGAGGCCGAGGAAAAGAAGACTACGCCTGTTGGAGTCATGTTCGCTTTGACTGGTGTTGTTGCCAGTTCTGTGTATACTGTGTTGATCAAGTCATACCACAAGAAGTTGGATTGTGAGAGTAATCAGTTGCTGCTAAACCAGGCGC
Source organism: Ramularia collo-cygni (assembly GCF_900074925.1). NCBI lineage: Eukaryota > Fungi > Ascomycota > Dothideomycetes > Mycosphaerellales > Mycosphaerellaceae > Ramularia > Ramularia collo-cygni. The sequence continues at coordinate 371,981 of NW_019716261.1, forward strand.
CACTTGGCGTTTTGGTCATGCTTTACATCATACCTTTCTCGGACGATGTAACAGCCTGCAAGTCAACGAGCTTGGAACTATGGGGATTGATATTGCTGGTAAGGAGACTTTCGAACAACGTACGTGGTTATGCTAGATGGCTAACACAAGTGGCTGCAGAGCGGAATTTGCGCCTGCTTGATCAATCTCTCACAGTATGCGATCATCAATGAAGGCGGGCCTGTTACGAGTACTGTCGTTGGTCATTTCAAGACGTGCTTCATTGTGTCTATTGGATGGATAGTCAGTAAAAAGTCCATCACAGACGGAAGTGTGCTTGGTGTTGTGATGGCCGTGGGAGGAATTATCGGGTATGCTTTGCTCAACTCTCCTCTCCATACGTAATGGCTTTCCGAACTGACATGTTCAAACGCAGGTATCAATATGTGATTAAACCTCAGGAACGGAAATGAGGCAACGCCTTGCTCGGATCGCTTGCTTGCTTGGATCGAATAGTTGCGTAACCATTTATTTACATGCCGGAGCTCTTCCTGTGTCACGTCCCTTGCGTGGCTCGCTCTCTTGAAAGGTGTTCACTATACGACTGACTTACTTCCCTGACCTTTCCCTCTCAACTTCTTCGCAATATTTATTCTCAAGTAAAACAAACAGTCACCATGTCTTCATCCAATATCTATCTCATCTGGGGAGCCAAAGGCTGGATCGGCGGCCTCCTCACCGACCTCCTCAAGAAACAAGGCAAAAAAGTCCACGCGACCACAACTCCCATGCACGAACAAGCACAAGTCCGCCAAACCCTCGACGAAATCCACCCAACGCACGTCATCAACTGCGCGGGCAAAACCGGCCGCCCAACAGTCGATTGGTGCGAAAGCCACAAAATCGAAACAATGGAAAGCAACGGTCTAGGCACCCACATCCTAACCTCGGAATGCCACAAACGCGCCATCCACCTCACAGTTCTCGCGACGGGATGTATTTACACCTCGCAATACAACGAAGCCCGGGACCAACTCACGGGTAAACCCTTTCTCGAAACCGACAGTCCGAATTTCACAGGTTCCTTCTACAGCGAGACAAAAGCAGCCATTGAAACTTTTCTGAAAAATTACCCCAACACCCTAATTCTGCGTCTGAGAATGCCTGTTTCCGCAGACCTGCATCCTCGAAGTTTCGTGACGAAAATTCTGGCTTATAACAAAGTGGTCAATATTCCCAATTCTAATTCTCTCCTTCCCAATCTCCTCCCCGTAACAATCGCCATGGCAGAGCACAAGGAAACTGGAGTGTATAATTTCACGAACCCGGGGGCTATTAGTCATAATGAGGTGCTGGGATTGTATAGGGATATTGTGGATCCTAGTTATACGTGGGAGAATTTCACGTTGGAGGAGCAGAGGGAGGTTATTGTGGCTGAGAGGAGTAATTGTTGGTTGGATAGCGATAAGTTGGTGGAGAAGGTTGCTGAGTATCGGAGAGAGGGACTGGATTTGGAGGTTCCTGAGGTGCGGGAGGCTTATCGGAGGTGTTTTGAGGGGATGAGGGAGAGTGGTGTTTTGCAGCAGCGGGCTGGAGCTTGATGATCAACCTATCCCATCCCGGTGTGGGAAGAACTTGCGAGTGGATTGGAATGTATGATTGGGACGGCGGTTCAAACAGCTTTCATATCGCCGATAATATCATCCAGCTCCACTACTTCCCCCTCCTCCCCAATATCTTTCCAAAAGCGACTCAAATGTCTACTCCCAGAATCACAAATAACAGTAACAATCCTCTGTCCTCCACCACCCATCTGCTTCGCCAACCTCGCAGCCGCCACAAGATTAATCGCCGAGCTCGCCCCAACAAACAACCCTTCCTTCTCCACCAACCACCTCGCCATAGCCAGCGCATCCACATCATGAACCTTGATAGCATCATCAATCAAATGCATGCCCGCCTCGAAATTCTTCGTCAAACGATTAATCCCCACCCCCTCCACGATCGAATCGACTTGATGTCTCCTTCTCGTGCCCTCGGCTTCTGTAGGTGAAAACATGACACCGTATTTGATTTTGTTGAATAAGCTGCTTCCTTGAGGATCCGCCAGGACGACTTTCATTTCAGGAAGTAAAGGTTTCAAAGCGAGTGCAACGCCAGAGAGGGTTCCTCCAGTTCCGGCTCCTGCTACGAAAGCATCTAGTTGTCCGTTACATTGCGAGTAGATTTCGGGACCAGTGGTAAGTTCATGAGCGAGATAGTTGGCTGTATTTTCGAATTGATCGGCGAAGAAACCTCGCCCTTCCCGTGTAGGATCATCAGTGTGCTCTTGTGCACGTCGGCGAGCAGTATTGACGAATTGATTCTGATCGATTATCGATGCGGGTTTCACACGCTCCACTGTAGCGCCCAATTTCAGGAGGAGATCGCTTTTATCGGTAGAGACATCTGAAGGCATACATCTACACATTTCGTTAGATTCATAAAGACATGATAGAGGAAATGGACAGTCCTACATACATGTGTGCCTTGTAACCTCTCGCTCTACACACCGCAGCCAGCGAGATCCCCGTAGAGCCGACAGTCCCCTCATAGACGACATCTCCGCGTCCAGGTTGCAACAAACCAGCCTCTTCAGCGTAATTGATCATGGAGAGCGCCACGCGGTCCTTGGGCGAATTCCCAGCTCCATTCAAAAATTCCGCTTTGGCAAGAATCTCGCATCCAGTCGCTTCGCTCAGAGCACGGAGTTTGATCAATGGCGTATTGCCAATCAACCCATCTACACCCTCGCGGATTTCGTATGCATTATTACTTGCAGAGCTGACGACTTTTTCGAGATCATTCTCATGATCTTCGAGGCTGAGACGTTCGGGCTTTCCGAAAGATGGCCGTGTGATTCTGCGATGTTGACGTGATGTGCGCTGGTATGCTCGTTCGAGGTCGGGATAAAAATCCTTGAATCCTAGCGTGGCGATGATTCCTAGGAGGAAGCCGCCGGTGGCGGTGAGTTTGTTGCGGTTGTCCACAACGCTTTCCCATATGCGCTGCCAAATGTCGGCGAAGAGGGCCATGGTGGGTGTATCACCTGATGAGCATGTTCTTGGAGTTCGAGATGTGTTGTATTTGTTAGCTTGTGATGGATTCGAGGAAACGTGAAGAGATGGGTCCGCGGTTCGTAGACGCACGGACCTTTCGATACTTTATCCTTCGCTAGAGGATACACATGGCACATTTGTAAGGATGGAAAGACTCTAGTGGAATTATGAGATTGTAATTGAACGGCGTGAAAGCGGGGTCAACATCTAATGTAGCAGATCCTCTCCATTTGTACAGGGTGGGTTGAGATTACAGCATATCTAAGTATACAATAAATGATATCCTTAGCGACTACAGCTTCAGGGCCTTGGTCATCGAAAGTCGCGGCAGTGAACAGGTATGTAAGACCAGAGAATGGCACGGAATGTCCAAGTCCAGATATGCTCGCAGGCTCCCCGCTCCAGTGTTTCAATCTGCCACGCGAGGGACAATTTATTCGTTCGAGTCCAGGCAAGGTTGACGGCGAACTTCCTTGGTAAGAATCCATCCGCACGCTATATTATAGGGACAGTTATTCAACGAGTAGATCCAATTGTTCTCGAACCAACTCCCTGAGTTCTCGCAGCGTTTCCGACTTCCCCGAGTCGTACGGCGGCCAGTCAGCGTAATACTCACTCAGCAAATGTGATACACCCGAGGAGTTCGCGACGTGAACGACATCAGAGGCGGTCTCGCTGATGGTCTTCTTTCCTTTGAGGCACTGGAAAACAAGATCCAATGAATCCTCCCGAATAGATATGATCCAATCGATTCCAGGCTTTGACGGAACCTTTGCGTTCCCAGTCTTCAGTTCTTGGATCAGATCKAGGTACTTTGCATTTTCAGTTGAGAAAAGCGTGCAGGAAACGGTGAGGATCTCCAGCCCCGCTGAAAACTGTTGAAGGTTCTGAGCAACAGATGCGAGCACGTCATCCAAACACCCGCCGGYTTGTATGGCAAGATGCCTGAGTGTAGCTGGAAGCGTTGGAAGTCGAAGAGCGTCACAAATGGGATGCTCTTCAGTGATAGAGAGCGGGCATCTTTGCAGCTCCAGACGGTGTAGCCGCTTGAATGCCTGTATGTCACACAGTTCGAAGGTGCAAGATTCGGCATAGACGACTGACAGCTCCTCGAGTGTATCCCTATGCCGCTGCAAAGTCGCGCTGAACAATGGTATGTCTTCAATCCCGTCAAGTTTGAGCTGGATCAGTGAGCTGCAGGCGTTGACCAAGTGACAAAGCCAGAGAGGATCATGGCCGTAACGGTTCAGCAGGCAGAGATGTGACACACGTGAGAAGCCTACATCAGACGCCAGAAGGCTTGTTGACACCACTCCAGCATCGACTGTAAGACGTCTGAGACTTGGTAGGCGCATCAGCTGAAGAATGGAATCGCATCGAAGTCGAACGCTCGGGTCGCCCCCCGAAGAACGCCATGTTATAGCTTCGACCGAGATTTCTTTTAAATTCCTATAGTTCATACGTCCCACCGAGCTTGACCATGCCAGGAAAGAGACGAAGCCGTCCAAGATTCGTGGACCGGAACATTTTGCACGAGCATCGGGTTCTAGACGCAGTTGCCGAATATTGGTAGTCAGCAATAGTACGAGGATTCCTGTGGCGTCAAGGCAGCCCCTGGACAGGGCATCAAGTAGAGCATCGTGAAGCTCCCACTCTGAAAATTGTTTCATGGCCTCGCGATACAACTGGTAATCATCCAGATCTGGCCGGATATCGGGCACATCTCTTGTTTTCAGACCGTCGACTTGTAAATGCTTGCTAAGTCGCGGGGTTTCACAAATGGCGCGTAAGAAGTGTCGTACCCTTCTAGGGGACCAGTACGACGAGAATTGCCTATACAGAAATGGTTCGACAGATGAGTGAAGCCGTCTGCTGGTCTGCGAGACTGCCACAAGAGATCGGAGGCGAGATGGATCTCTCCCAGTGCGAAATCTGATCTCTCCAGCAACGTGATGCATGATGTGCTCCAAGAGCTCTGATGGAAGAGCAAGAAGCGGGCTCGACATTGTTGGGGGGTCTTGGAAAGTGGAAAGGGATGATGGTAGTGTTGTGTAGAAATGCTGGCTGGAGTGGAAGTCGTGAGTTAGCTTATTAGGTAGGCTTTGAACCGTAAGCAGAGCTTGGACCCTCGAACGAGGATCGGCCATGCCCGGGCCAGCTTCAACACGCCCGGACAGCTTCCAAGCCTCGCTCAAGCATCAATCATCACCTGCAAATGGACTCTCCATCGGTTGCGCGTCTCTTCAGACGCCTGGCTTCTCACCAATTCTGCGAGAAAAGTGTCCCCGCACAAGCCCACGCGCGGTCCATAGCAGCCGCACCCGCAGCCTCCCAATGGCTGAATCAAGGCTCATACTCGCAACGACGCCGCCAGAGCACGCGACCCCAGACCCGAACTTCTCAGCCCAAAGTCAAGACGACCGTCGAGAGCTCATGGCAACAACGAACGGATCATTTCCCCCAGGACAAAGCAGAAGAATTCAAGCGTTTCCCCAGCATCACCGCAGATGCGCTCCGAGGACGCAAAGAGCGACCACGGCGGGTGAAGATGCTGATGCGGGACTTCATCGAGGACTCATTATACAACCCTCAATATGGATACTTCAGCAAGAACGTCACCATTTTCTCTCCCGGTGCGCCCTTTGATTTCAGCCAAATACGAGACGAGCCTGAATTTTACAAACTGCTGGGAGAGCGCTACACACAATTTGAAGATAAACTCGACGCGGAGGAGCATAATGACACCCGACAGCTATGGCATACACCCACAGAGCTGTTTCGACCCTACTATGGAGAGGCGATAGCGAGATACATGGTGGCCAACTACAAACTCACCCTCTATCCCTACCACGATCTTGTCATCTACGAAATGGGCGCGGGAAATGGAACCTTGATGCTCAACATCCTCGACTACATCCGACAGGTCGATCCGGAAGTCTACGCTCGTACCAAGTTCCGCATTATTGAAGTCTCCACAGCTTTGGCTTCCCTCCAAGCCGCCAAGCTACGATCCAGTGCATCAGCTCGTGGCCACGCAGACAAGGTTGAGATTGTCAACAAATCCATCTTTGATTGGAACCTCTATGTGCCGACACCCTGCTTCTTCCTCGCAATGGAGGTATTTGACAACTTTGCCCACGATGTGATTCGCTACGACCCATCCACCGAGGAAGTAATGCAAGGATCCGTCCTTATCGACAACGAGGGCGACTTCTACGAATTCTACTCCCGCACACTGGATCCAGTAGCCTCACGCTACCTCCGCGTTCGAGACGCAGCCTGTCAAGACCGCTCATATCCCCACCCTCTACGACAGAGCAAGCTGTTGCGAAAGATTCGCCACTCTCTGCCTTTTGCTCCCAACCTCACAGAGCCAGAGTATATCCCAACCCGTCTCATGCAGTTCTTCCAAATCCTTGCCACAAAATTCCCCGCACATCGGCTCATCACCTCGGATTTCCACTCCCTTCCCCAAGCCACCGTAGGAATCAACGCACCTGTTGTCCAGACACGCTATCAAAGACAAACTGTACCAGTCCGTACGCCGCTTGTGCAACAGGGATACTTTGATATCCTGTTCCCGACCGATTTCGGAGTCATGGAGGATATGTATCGTGCCATTACAGGGCGACTCACGCGAGTCATGACGCATGAAGATTTCTTCCAGAGATGGGCGTATGTCGAGGATACGCAGATGCGGAGTGGAGAGAATGCTCTGCTGGGATGGTATAAGAACGCTTCGGTGTTGGTAACTGTGTAGTCGATCGCAGTTAGGGCTGCTGTTGWCTGGCTCATGGTGTAGACAGCCAACAGTCCAAATCAAATCCTCCAGTGTCTTGACCAGACTTCTCCGAGTCACCAGGGATGAAGATTTTGAAGCCTGCCGCCTCTCCTGGCAATGCACCGATGACGGCGCTCACGAGCGGATAGCTATGATAACCAAGATGGGCCGTCTCGCGGAGAGTCAAGTTTTCCCCTCAATGATGTCGTCCTTGCAAAGCGTAGGAGCCGCTTTAGATGAAATTGCCCAGTGGATCAATGGGCGCGTCAAACTTTGGGTTACCCGCAGCAGTGCACAAATCAGCTTCAATCAATGCTCGCAATCCCTCCTTCACTCGTTCCCGCCCCGAGAATCCCGCGTAGAGGTAGAAAGAAAACGGACTGAAAGAAGAAGGCTCCCTCGAACTCAAGACTGCCCCGAGAGATTCCTCCCGCAGATTACAGAGCAGGAGGTTTTTCAATTTCGTGCATCGAGTCAATTCTTTCAGGAAATCTACCCAGCGTGGTGTGGATGAGACGAAGGATACATTATCCATGTTGACTTCTTCGAGGGAGTCGAGGGAGCGTTTGACGAGGTTTATCATGCTTTGCGCATCGCAGTGGGCGTACGCCAGTTCGAGAGAGCGTAACATTTGCGGAGGGATGGCGTTTGCAAGACTAGAGAGCATGGGGACGACATTTTTTGATTCGTGGTTTTCAAGATAGACGTCTTCGGAGAGCCAGACGGAGATTTTGATTGCGGGTGGTGTGGCGAGGGGTTGGAGTTGTTGCAATGCGAATTGTAGATCTGGGTTCAGAGGGGAAGATGCTTTGTCGTAGAAATCGGCTTCCAGACGCCGGAARTCGAAGAGTTGGGCATTTTCGGAGTGCTGGCAGAGGCGACCGGCTGTTTTGATGTCGCTGATGTTGCTGCCTGCCAGGATGTCGACTGATAAGGTGACTTGTCTGAGGCGGCTTGTCAAACGCTTTTGGAATGACTGGGCTTTGAAGTTTTCGACATTGCGAGGGACGCCTACGCTGCAACGGAGCTTTCGGGGGAATCTCTCTATCAGGATATCGAAGGCGGCTCTCTCGAATGTCTTGCAGGTTTGTCGAAAGTGAAGGAGTGGTGTCAAGTCCTCGGGCTGGAAACGAACGGTGATGGTTGGTTTGCTGGCATGGCGAGCTATTTTAGATAGCACTTCTACTGGAAGTTGCAGTATGAAAGGTTGATCGAGCATTTCTAAGGGGATACCTTATGGACCAGTGAAGTTGAAAGTTGCCGGCTCGTCTTGTAGTGAATTGATCAAAACGCTCGGGAACAGGTGACAATACGCATGAAAAGAAGCCGCCTTATGGAGAGCACACTGTCATGTCGAATAATGTCTGCTTGATCATCCTGTCGTTGTCGCAGAAAGTACAACATCTTCGACTGATAGAGGGACAAGTGAAACTAGGTTGCATCCTCACTGCCGATCTCGGCTTTGGCTAGTTCTATTCTAGCGCGGCATCAATGATCAATTGATGTCTAAGCCGCGGTGACGCTTTGAGAGCTAATAGTCGCCTTCGTATCTACCCCAACATTGCCTGCCCATTCATGCCTGGTCGTCTTTGCCTGCATACCATTGATAATCCTCTCTAACAATCTCTTCCTCGTAGCTTTCGCTTTTTCAACAAACCCCCAGAGAGCTCCCCGAGAGCATGGTGTACGGCCGGAGTCTGGCATGGCGGAATGCGCTGCGCAGTTCATCATTCAAGGCGGCATCTCGTACAACTTTCCACGCGCACCTTTCTACGAGGCTGCCGCCACCGCAGTCATTAAACACACGGCCACAGCAATATCTGCGAACGACGATATCGTTATCACGCGACTTCTCCACCTCGCCTGCTAGACGGAAGGAGAAGCCCCCGCCACCACCAGAGGACGAAGCAGAGCCAAAGATTGAGAGTAAAGAGGAGAAGGAGGAGGATTCAGCAGCGAAGAKCAAGGACCCATCTCCAACGCCAATTCCTGGAGCTATAGATGGAAAGGCGGCAGGTGCAGCGGGAGGCGGTGAATCTGGATCCGGCGCTGGAGGCAGCGGCGATGGACCGGGTCGCAAGAAGAAGGCAGGCAAGACCGATCTGGTGAAGCCGCAGGTTCCAGATGTCTACCCACAAGTCCTGGCCATTCCAATCACGCAGCGACCGCTGTTTCCCGGATTCTACAAGGCCATTACTATTCGCGACCCCAACGTTATTGCAGCAGTGCAGGAGCTGCTGAAGCGAGGGCAGAGCTATGTGGGTGCTTTCTTGCTCAAGGATCAGGACAGCAGTCAGGATGTTATCAACGACCCGAGTGAGGTGTACGATGTGGGTACCTTTTGCCAGATCACCGGTGCGTTCCCCGCAGGTCATGGACCGGAGAAGGCATTGCAGGCGGTTCTATACCCACACCGTAGAATCAAGCTGAGCGAGCTAATTCCACCAAACCGTGGTCCTCCTGCAGCACCGGAGCCGGCTGCAGCAGAGGTCTCCGCTGCACAAGCCACCATAGATGCCCCACTTCCAGAGGAGACATCCAAACAGACCGAAGCTGAGGAGAAGAAGGGCGATGTGGTGGCCAGCTTTGAGGAGTCGAGCGCAAGCAAGGAAAGCAAAGACAAGGACAAGCAGCTATATCAGCCGACCGACTTCCTTCGATCGTGGCCCGTGAGTCTCGTCAAGGTTGACAACTTGGCCGATGAGCCTTTCGACAAGCGATCTCCCACCGTTCGTGCGTTGATCTCCGAGATTGTCAACACCTGCAAGGAGATTAGCAACTACAACCACCTCTTCCGCGATCATGTTTCTGCTTTCGCCATGTCACAGACTGCAGCCAACATTGCAGATGAACCCGCCAAGCTTGCCGATTTCGCTGCTGCAGTATCAGCTGGCGAAATGGAGGAAGCTCAAGCAGTTCTTGCTTCTCTCAACATCGAGCAGCGTCTCAGCAAGGCCCTCGAAGTGATCAAGAAGGAGCACATGAACGCACAGCTGAGTAGCAAGATCTCCAAGGATGTGGAGAGCAAGATCCAGAAGCGTCAACGCGAATACTGGCTCATGGAGCAGATGAAGGGTATCCGCCGCGAGCTCGGCMTGGAGAGCGATGGCAAGGACAAGCTGGTTGAGAAGTTCAAGGAGAAGGGCTCAAAATTGGCCATGCCAGAGGCCGTTAAGAAGGTTTTTGACGAGGAACTCAACAAGCTAGCACATCTGGAACCCGCGGCGAGCGAGTTTAACGTCACGAGGAACTATTTGGACTGGCTAACGCAGATTCCATGGGGACAACGCAGCGCAGAAAACTTTGGCATCCAGCACGCGCAAGATGTGTTGGATGAAGACCACCACGGATTGAAGGATGTCAAGGACCGTATTCTGGAGTTCATCGCCGTGGGCAAGCTACGTGGCACGGTGGAAGGAAAGATTCTCTGCATGGTCGGTCCACCTGGTGTTGGAAAGACGAGTATTGGAAAATCTATCGCTCGGGCGCTCAACAGGCAGTACTACCGTTTCAGTGTGGGTGGTCTGACTGATGTGGCCGAGATCAAGGGTCATCGAAGAACTTATGTCGGTGCTCTCCCCGGTCGCATTATCCAGGCATTGAAGAAGTGCCAGACAGAAAACCCTTTGATCTTGATTGACGAAGTTGACAAGATTGGTCGCGGACACCAAGGCGACCCTTCAAGCGCACTTTTGGAACTGCTAGATCCCGAGCAGAACAACTCTTTCCTTGATCACTACATGGATGTGCCAGTCGATCTGTCAAAGGTTCTCTTCGTCTGCACAGCCAACATGACAGACACGATCCCCAGACCTCTACTCGACCGAATGGAGATGATCGAGCTCTCGGGATACGTTGCTGATGAGAAGATGGCAATTGCCGAGCGATACTTGGCACCCCAAGCCAAAGAGCTATCCGGACTTCAAGATGTGGACGTCAACCTCTCCAAGGAAGCCATTGCAGACCTGATCAACAAGTACTGCCGAGAGTCTGGTGTCCGAAATTTGAAGAAGCAGATTGAGAAGGTCTACCGCAAATCAGCTCTGAAGATCATCCAGGATATTGGAGAAGAGGTACTCAGCGAGGACAAGGCACTCACCGACGAAGGCAAAGCAGCAGCGGAAGAATCCACCAAGGATGAGTCGGATGTCACCGAAACACCAGAGAACATCGAGCAAGAGACAACAGAGACTCCACGCGTCGCGTTGAAGGTTCCAGACTCTGTTCACGTGAACATTGGAAGCGACAACCTGAAAGATTACGTTGGTCCACCAGTCTTCACCTCTGATCGACTTTATGACACAACACCTGCTGGTGTCGCAATGGGTCTAGCATGGACTCAGATGGGCGGCGCGGCACTCTACGTTGAGACCATTCTGGAAACCGCCTTGTCGTACTCTTCCCGCCCTGGACTGGAACGAACTGGTAACCTCAAGGCAGTGATGAAGGAGTCGACCTCCATCGCATACTCTTTCGCAAAGGGTTTGATGGCAAAGAGGTTCCCGGGCAACAAGTTCTTCGAGAAGGCTCGGATACACTTGCATTGTCCCGAGGGTGCCGTTCAGAAGGATGGGCCTTCGGCTGGTATCACCATGGCGACTAGTCTGTTGTCACTTGCAATGGACAAGCCTCTGGATCCCACCATCGCTATGACTGGAGAGCTTACCGTTACCGGCAAGGTGCTTCGTATCGGTGGCCTGCGTGAGAAGACCGTTGCAGCACGAAGAGCTGGAGCGAGAATGGTTGTTTTCCCTAGGGATAACTTGAGTGACTGGCTGGAGTTGCCACAGGTAAGCCGGAAGCATTCCAACGTATCCACCACAAATTACATGCTAACAATTCAATGTAGAATATCAAAGAGGGCATTGAAGGCAAGCCCGTGGAGTGGTATGCTGATGTCTTCAAGCTCGTTTTCCCCGATGCGGACGAGGCGGCGATGAACAACCTTTGGAAGAAGGAGCTGAAGAAGCCAAGCAAGGAAGAGAGAGAAGCCGAGGAGGACGATGACTGAGAGTCGAGCTTGATGAAGACTCCGCTCCCTGTATATAGACCTGACATGCCAGTCCCGCGCGAGCGGAGGATTGAGCTGTTTTAGACGTCGATGCCCGCGTGGCTTGTACAACAATCACTACAGCAGACATTGTAGGACAGAAATGAGCAGTTGTACGTATGTGGTATGTGGTTGCTTCCTTCTCAGTCCATCCTCCTGCCTTCCCGCATAGGGAGAAAGACCTACCCATGGTCAAAAGAGACGTTTCGTGGTGAGACCCGACAGAAACCAGCATACCTTATGTTGTATTTCGACACAGAGGTTTATCACAGCAGAACTTTCCGACATGATTCCAACCATATTTGCTTACCCAGCCATCTGCCTCATCCAAATCCACACATCACTCGCTTGGAAAACCATTGCTCACCGCGGCCTCTCCAGAGATGCCAGCGACAAATACGCCCTCGCCGAGAACACCGCCGCAGCAATGCAACGAGCCGCGGAATTCGGCCTCCCAGGAGTTGAACTAGACATACGATCAACAAGCGATGGCACGCCAATCGTCACTCACGATTACCATGGTTCCCAGGAGACAATCATGGATGGATCGGATGGCTTGTCGAATCCCATCGACATCGCTCTGGCAAATCAGACTGCGCAGCGACGGATCAAATACTCTACACTTCCTTATTGGTTTTGGAATCAGAAACCTTTGAAAGTATATGGACGAGGTGGGAGGATTATTCAAAGCGCCGTGGAGCAGAAATTGGAGAGTTTGGAGGATATGCTTGGACACCTGAGAGATCTTGGAAAACCTGATTTTAAATTGTTTCTTGATATTCAATCACCTCTTGTTTTTCGCACTTCAGCTGCTTTGGTCAAGAAGCACAAGATGGAAGATCAAGTTCTCCTAAAATTCTTCGGTGAGTCTCCCTCCCATTCTCATCGCAGACATGTTGCTAACTTCAAGCCTCAGCCAAGAGAGCCCTCGACTCGAATAAATACAACTACACTGGTCCAGAGACCTGTGTACATATAGCCCAGCAAGAGGGTTTCCAAGACCTACAAATCATCCCACAATTCAACGATGGAGAAATGACTGTTTCCAACGAAGAGGTCTTCATCGACGTCTTGGACACCAGATTATCAATACCCCAATACCTCAACTGCTGGCACGTCGCATCCAACGCTTCAATCATTCGTATGCCCATGGTCGCTACCAGCGTCCCTCGCTCCATTCCCTCGAATACCCCCTTCACCGACGCAGCCGTCCAAGCGCTGACATGGGCTTCTTCACATGATCTCCAACGAATGGCTATTGGACCCAATCCTTCCGTGGGTCGATTTATAGGCTCGACATGTACATATTATAAATTCGCAGCCGGGAAATTGAAAGCCAAAGTCTTTGATCGTGCTGCGCAGAATGCGAAATTGTATTTCGCTCGCAGGATGTTGCGGGAAGAGGATTTCTTGGTCGGGGATGCTATGGGTGATGTGGAGAATCGGAGATGGAGTACGGAGTTTGAGTTCTTTGCGAAGTACCTGTGTTAGGTAGGTGGATTGGAAGGATTGGAGTGGATGAGAGGGATGGGGAGGAAGCATGTTGTTGTTTCGCGACTCGACCTGAGAAAACCTACATACATACTACTGCCAGAGGTGTTGATATGAAGATTCTTCACACTGATCTCAAGAATTTACCTCATTGTAGGGCTCACCTCGTCGAAGAAACGTCATGTTGATTCTACCGCTACAACTCGATATGAGGAAAGGAGGAGGAAACAATAGTACGCATCAGAACTTTTGTACATTATCTTTATACAACCCAGCACAACACAAAGCGCCGCTATGCATTACGCCCCTTTTTGCCCGCAGCCTTGATAGTCTTGCCAGCTCTATCCGCGGTCCCGTTGACTGCTCCCGTGCTCACATTGACGACCTCCACACCAGAATCTTCCTGAAATTCTACTCCGCGAACAAAAAGCTCGCTAAGAGCCTCCAGACCCGCGACAAAGACACACAGCACACTTGCAATGACAAACATACTGATACTCTCTCCAATTTCCAACCAACTGCCTTCATCCCTCACTTCCCAGAAGAAGCGCAGGGTCAAGTAATCTCCGATTCCCATCACCACGGCGAAGAGACTTCCGCCGCGGAGTCGGAGTCTCTTTGTCAGAATTCCCAAATTGGCGGATACCAGAGCGAAAGGGGCGAGAAGTTTGAGGACTAGGAGTGCGCCTTGGCTGAAGGGGTCGAAGATTGGGATGAGTCTGTAGACGGCATCGAGGGAGAAGGAGGAGATTGAGGCGATGTTTCCTGTGCTGAAGAAGGCGGATTGAAGAATGAAGAGGAAGAAGAGGCAGATTCTTGCGTCGGAGAGTGTGAGGGCGCGGTAGTCGCCAGATTTCAATGCGGCTTCGCGAGCGCGCGCGGCGGTGAGTGCTGCAGCCAAGGGTGTTTTAAGTCCCTTTGCTGCGCCATTGGTCTTGGTGGTGGGAGGTGATGCATTGGTGGCAGCAACGCCGAATTGGTGGATGCGGTGTTCAAGGCGCACCCAGGAGATGAGAGTTGCTGCTATGGCCAAGTAGAATAGACCCTCGTAGGRGATTGTGAGGATGACAAAGAGTGGGCCGAATGCCAGGAAGATGATGGCAAGGCGATGGAGATAGTGATCGCGTGGTCGTAGGGCGTGAAGGAAGGGTACAGTGAGTGAGGCGACTGTTTGTGCCCGTTAGCTAGGTCTGGCTCTTTCTAAATGTCTGATATTCGAAAAGTGAAGACGCGAACGATGTGAAGTCTTGTGGATTGTTCAACCGGCCAATGATCCGATGGAGGCGACTGAATGGGTCGGAAGCGATCCGCCGGTTTGGTGTGATCTGAATGTGGACCAGGAGCGTGTCGGCCGCAACCATGTGTATCTGGAATTTTGAAGAAGCGCAGACTTCTCATTATGAGCAACGACACCTGCTCGTACTTCGTGGTGTAGGAGAAACACCAGAATGTTTCTGATCGGAGATTCTTTGGTCATGAAGTGCCGCAGATAGTCGGCGTTCTGCTCTGGCTTGAACACACTTCCATGGTAGTACTTCCAAGGCAATCTCCAGCAGATTTCCCAAGCGAGACCAAGAGCAAACATGATCGGATAACATAAGACCATGAACACGACCAGCGGAACCTGTGACCATAGCGAAAGCTGGTGGAATGCCTCTCGGGGATGTTCAAGAAAGTCAAGCATGTCGTAGACCTCTTCGGGGTTCGTTGGAAAGACGGCCATGGCTGGAGACTTGCTTTGAGATGCGAAGATGAAAAGATCGCGGCCAGATCTGGATCACGCAAAGAGGCTCGCAAATAACAACGGTTCGGAAAAGACGGTTTGCAATGGTGTGTATGAAAGGAATTTGGAGACTCACTCAATGTTGTCCACCCGAGGACTTGCGTCCCGAGCGGGAGACCCTGCTTTGCTTGCAAGGAAGCGACGCTTGAACGAGTCACAACAATCGCAAGCGCGATCAACCCGACCTGGCGCATTGTTAGATCCAATTATGCAGCATGTCAGAACATCGCTACCTACTTGCACACCCAGGATTGCTCTTGAAACGCCATCTTCGGCTATCTCAGCAGCTGGAATTTCTTTTGTCGGCGCGGTCTTGGTGAGCAGGTGCTTTTCGAAAGCGATGTAGAGCAGGCCGATGGCGAGGATGAGCACGCCGCCAAATGAGCTGCGTATTGAATGTCAGCACGTGGACCACCACAGCCAAGGCGGTCTGATGATTATCACACTCACATGAGGTTCGGGTCCTCGACCTTATTCGCAGGCAGCATAGTGAATATGCTCATCGAGGCAGTTGCAGCTGCCCACGTTCCGCAGAGGATCAGATTCTTTTGCACGAATTCAGTCCCGTAGAGCAACGGCCATGCAGCGGCGAGCAAATAGCATATCGTGTAGACTTGGCGGTGATAGTAGCTTTGCACCTGGAAGGACTTAGTAGAGGTTTAAGATGCCCGATTCAATCCACGTACCATGACCTCCAGCATTCCCAAGTAGGCGAGGAGATACAACGCCAACTGGCGGGTATCATTCTTGGAGAACTTTGCAGCAATTCTCCTCTYGCTCTCGAAGATGGCATTTCGCCTCGCAAACACCTCTTCCCAGAACATCACTGGGAAGAATGCATACGCATAGTAGGTGATTGGCGAAGATTGGGTGAATAGTAAGCTGTAGAGGCCTACTAAGATGGAGGAAAAGGCCACAATACCTGCGGTCGGTCGTGACGCCTCGACTTTACCATCAAGCATATGAACATCAATCGCAGTTGTGAACGCAAATGCGATCCAGCCAAGGTATCCTGCGGTGACCAGAGTTCGAAGGAACAACCAGTCGTATGTTTGCAGATAGCGCAAGCCTCGAAGTCCAAGCTGGATGAGCTCGTCGGTACGATCAATGGCCTGCTTGAAGTTTCTCTTGCTGATCAACTGTTCAATCGATGCCAGTCGAGCTTCTACGTTGCTCTGGGCATCCGCGAAGCCCGGGTATGGCTTGTACTGAAGTACCACTGCCATTTTCTCACGCTCCTTGACGTGGTACATTTCGAGGATCTCCTTTGCATTGGTCAACAAAGCTTTGGACTTTTCTTCATCACTGGCGTCGAGGAACGATAGTGGCAGCTCTCCAACAGAATTCACAGGAAACTCCAGACCTGCAAGGTACGCCATGAGAGCAGCGACGTCAGCCTGGGCGACATCGTGGCGCTTGACATGATCCAGATGCCAGTCATGCGAGAACCCATCTTCATGGCCTGGTGCCTTGCCTTTGCGTACAGTAACCGGTTTCGCAACGCCAGATCCCCAGGCAATGAGCGGAGTTCGGGTATTATCTGGATGTCCATCACCGTGGCTTCCCCAGTCACTCATTCCATGGTCTGCTGTGAAGACGTACGCCGTCTCGCCGTCTCCATAAAACTCCTCCATGATCTCCGTAACTTCCTTGACACCCTGGTCGACGACTTGAATGTTCCGCAGGTACTCTTTCGAGTATGGTCGGTATGCATGGCCAGACGTGTCAAGACCGAGGAGATGGAGAAAGAAGACAAGCTTGTCCTGCCGCAGCTGTGCATTGAGCACTTCATCCGTTTCGGCATCCTTGAACAGCTGCTTGACCCGATCGAAGACCCAATAGTCAAGCTCAGTCGCATCTTTGCTAAAATCTTCAAATTCGTGACCATATGTCGCGTCCGTAACTCTGCCTGGAACAGCTCCCGTGGAGAACATTGGCAAGATATCTGGACTTCCCCAACTCCATGTATGCCGACTCCTGTTGAACACGCTGTCGAAGTTGACTGGGTTCATCTTCCATCCAGTCGTCACCGCGGCGACATCCTCGTACAACCCAGCAATCAATGCCACATGTCCTGGCCGGGATTCTGTGGGTACTCGGGTGTGCGATACTCCAAAGGTGCCATGCTCAAGTACTCGTGATCGAAGGAAGGGAGCCAGCGGACCTGGCTTGTGCGGTGAAGTGTCGTTGGCGGACCTTGATGGATCAGGAAAATATTGAAAGGCTTTGTCGGCGCGAAGTCCATCGCCTACGAGAAGATTGGATCAGAAAGGTGCTGTGAAGGAATGCATTGGAATGGGAGGGAGTTCTCCTACCGACATATAAGACCAGACGCTTTGCGGGGGCAGTTGGCGCATCGACACCATGACTTCGCATTCCACTCACAATTGGAGAAACAAAGTAGATGTCGAAGATGGAATAAATATACACGAGATGGAACACGACGGCAATGCCCAGAAAGCCGAGGCGACCAAGGCGCGCCATATTGAAGAATTGACAAAGTCGGCAGCCGCGAACGTGTAAGTGAATGAATGAGGAAGACGTGTTTCCGGCCGGGATGGATATTATCGAGTACCGGATAAACTATTTTGGGGTCTACCTTATCCCTGAGCGGGAAGGCCCGCACTCCGCTCCTACTCCGCCACATCACCTTCTCCCCGTTTCTGTTCCTCTCACTCTGATTCGCACCACCAATGCTTTCTCAATATCGACACAGTGGTCCGCCAATACAAATGGCGAGTAGCTGCAATGCGATGCATTGCCATTCGACTACGGCGACTAGCCGAGCTTCTGGCAAGAAAAGAGCAAACGACAGGCATGTTTTCCACCGTCTCTTTGCCTCCTCCGGATACCTGCGTCGCGCTGCACGATGCGAGCAAAGACCATGGCATCGAGCGTGGAAGTTTGCAAACGCAGCAGTATGCAACTTAGGTCTCCGTTCGCCCACATCCCTCACTCTCTTCTCCCTCCCATCTCAAACGCCAGGCATAGCGTACGAACACACAGAAACTACTCACCATGCCCACTGACACTGGATGGCAACTGTATCGTTCTTACAAAAGCGGCACCAAACATGTCGTTTCCTGGCTTGCGAATGCTGCACGGCAGCGGTGCAACGTTGCGACATTCATGCCAGTCTTGTGCGAAATAACATCTTCAGTGCACGCAGTCACGTTGTCTGCATCTGACCTTCTCACGTTAGCAAAAGAGCTTCTGGCGGAAAGCCGTCCGATGATCCCGCCTCCTACAGGTATCAGCGACACGCTCGTTGTTCTCGCCAGTGTCATCAGTCTCCGTCAGGAAAGCACCACGTGGCGACAGCAAAACAACTCTTCCGACCATTCGCATCATCATTTCATCCGCGTCCTCGAATCTTTGGCCTTGATCCTGCGCCAGGTACAGGCCAACAGTTGGAAGATCAGCAAACAGGACCGCCCGGCTCACTTGCCCACAGCATGTGGACTCAATAATTCCTTTGGTATGCTACATGTGGAGCTCCCGAAGAAGTCCAAAGCAGTGCGGCCCGTACAGGAACCTAGAAGCGAAGAATGTGACCCACCACAATGCTTCGACCTCCCTTGTGAGACTTCAGTCACGCTCGAAAACCGGGATGATGATCGAGATTTTGCTTTGTGCTGTACTTTGAAAGAGTGCCACGACGTCCGATGCTTCATCAAGCAAGTGTGGTCTACGCGATACAACAAAACGGACCCCGTCAGCCTCGACGTAGCTTCTCAGATAACAAGCAACGCCATAGCAATGCTTGCAGTGAGCGTCGACGAGTTTACCGAAGAATATCCCGAGCTTGGAAACTTTGACCAGATTGCGGAATATGCTGAGATTGCACTGGATATCGATGAAGACGGCACAGAATCATTTTCATGCGGAAGCAAAGTTGTACAGTTCTGTGGTAGCACGATCGATCCACGTGATTTCCTCTGCATACCCGCCTGGACTCTGGTACATTTGATCCTGAAAGTGAAGGTTTCGAGGAACATGCGACAGTGCCAGCAAGTGGTTTTGCATCTCAGAACTCATAGTACTCTTGGCGGTGACATATTTAGCAGCCTCGGCGAATTCGGAGAACTTTACCAAAACGGACAGCGACGCTCCGCAGCATTCGCTGGCTGCGATGCATTCACGCAGCTCTTGATCGATTTTCTATTCTCAGACTCATTGCTGACTGTTATTTTCGTCTTCACCCTGCAGGTACAACTGGACATATGTAAAGCCCAAGAAGACATTGTGGGCTCAACGGTCGTTGAGCTGGTAACACGCGCTGAACGAACGGATGTACTTCTCTCTGGTGACATATCAACGGCTACAGCGATAACCGATCACTCGCTGCTTGGAGGCTGCATGCCCATGTCGGAAAAGCAAGCGTCTCTCTTCCACATTATCCGAGCGGGAATCAAGTCTCCCCTTCAAGCGGATTGTGGCGTTGACATTTCGCGCCTGGTGATTCGAACAGGAAGATCCTCCGGCGGTGGCACCACGTCCAAATGGCTGTACAATTGTCCAACTTTGGCTGGACACCTGAAAGTGGTTCTATCTGAACTCGAGCATCAGGATGGAATTGACACTTGCAATCATGGCCTGGTGGCTCACAGCATGGCGCACTTGTACGCTGCCTGTCAGAAGTTATCGCCAAAGCTCGAATGGCCCGACATGGATTGGGTGATTACTCGGCAAGGAAAACAAGGCTTCGGACTTCTTCAAACCACCGACCTGAACGAACCTCTCGCAACAGGAGCACCCTCTGGGGCGATTCAGGCATCGGCCAAAATCTTCGGCCTTTCACTTGGTGTGAAACTCAGCAAGTATACCAGGCAACGTCGGCATGGTTATCATGTACCATGTGTCCGACTACCTCTTCCTTCAGCCGCCGCTTGCATGTCCCGTGCAGCCCGCCTCAAAATCACTTCGACCTACATGCAAACGCGGGAGCAGTGCGTGGCTATGGTTGGAAAGCTAGGGCTGCCCCAAAATACCATCCTCAGAGCTACTTGCCACAGATCTGCCCAAGCCATTCTCTCAGGAACGAAATCCGAGAAGAAGCACAAGAAGAACTGCGGCAATGAAAGTTTGTCTACCGTACAGGTTCTGGCTCTACTCCAATCCAGCCTCACCTCGGAACAAATCGACATGCACTTCCCATTCCACGCATTCTATTTATACTGTATTGTAGCAATGGACACCGTTGTCAAGAAATGCAAGGAGTTGAAAAGATTCCGAACAAAGATGAAACCTGGCATGGCCTTTTACGAAATTGTCGATGAGCTTTTATGGGAAGCTGCAGAGGCGGAAGCGGCTGGTCGTACTCCCACCACCCTTTTGGCGGTCACTAGATCGCTGAGAGAAATTCTGGATTTCATGGGGAGGAATTTGATGGATGTCATGGAGCTTCAGAGTCAACTCGTCGAGACGGAACATCAGCTCTGGAGGGAGGTCGCTGCGAAGTATAGCGAGCGTGCAAAAGTCAAACCTGTGCATGCCATGAGATCGAAATTGTCTCTTCGAGGCTCTGTTATGGAGGTTATTTTGCTTGATGTGGAGGACTGTAAGCCGGAAAGTCGTGCTGAGGAATGAGATGATGGGTAGTATGAGAAGTTGGAACTGCGGTGCGGAATCTGAGGTGCTGGAATTGACTCGATAGATGTCTCTCTTGGAGCTGCTCCGATAGTGTAATTGAAATCTGCTCAATTTCGAGCCGACTCTCATTGTAATTTTGAGTATCCTCACCTCTCATGATGGGAATGTTGGTGTCAGACCCGCGAAGGTATATCTACTTTCATCACTGTTGCTACCAATCTCTTTCTCGCCGTGAGGTTGTAAAGAACGTGCAATGTTGGTAGCAACACCAACAGAAGAGACGAGTTCTATCAACATACTCTGGCGTTGAAATACCCTTGGAACGTGAAGATTTGCTACAACAGTGATACCGTATGAAGAAAGCTCCCAAGTCTCAGTAATGTGATATTGCAACTCGGCAAGCTCGCCTTCTAGCCAGTACAGGTCCCAAGCTCAAGCACCATTCGTATTCAAAAAGTTCATGTTCATGCCACTCCACCATTCGCGCCCTCCCCATGTTGAAAGACAGCGAAGCCTTCCTCGTCACCATGAGCATCCTTCCATCCCTCGCTGTCCACTATTCCAATTATCGGACCCGCAGAACCTTTTGGCATGAACTTCTTCATGAAGCCATCCTGCAGCATCCCAGAGAACTTCTCAAACGATCCTGCAGGATCATAGAATTCGAAGGTGTCGCGAGTTAAGCCCACGGAGATGTCGGGGTATTTCTGCAAGAGTTCTTCAAGCTCTGGCTCCGCTTCATCAGCCTTGCTGCTGTAGTTCGGGCGCTGCGACTTTGGAATGTGACCGCTGGAGGCATTCAATGCGGCTCGGCAGTACTTGTTGGTTTCCATCGACTGGAGTTCAGATTGCAGGACTGCCGCAGCTCGACCGAATGTCGTGCCTGATACAGGGCGACCTTGTACATCGGCATCGGCTGCGCCCTTGAGCATGTAGTATACAGCCTGAAAATGATACTCACACGATTTATTGCTAGCTACAAAGACCGCAACCAGCTTGGAAAGCAGTTTTAGACACAGCTCGGTGAATTCGAAATACGAGAAGTTAAGCATCTTCTCGTCGTTGATTAGCGATACCTTGAGCGTGGTTAGAAGCTGGGTCGGGGTGAATCGCTGGCGCTTTTGTGCCGGGGTACCGTGGTGAGTCTTCGTCGCTATGCTGGACAAGAGTGCATCAAGGACTTCTCCCCTGCTCAAACACTTGTCCGCATGCTTCCAGTCGCGCTGGCGGAGGGCTTTCACTATCGTCGCATCCTCCGCATCGATGCGCTTGAAATTCGTCGGTACCGTGAAGCTGGGAAGCGGAGGGATTGTGACATGAGTGAGTCCAGAGGCCGGACCTTCCAAGTCAGCGACAAGATTCTTGAGAGCACCGTATTTGTCAACGGTGTTTGAATGGGTTTTGGTGATGAATGGACGGCGAGTACTGTGCTGGGTGACCAGAAAGTCGAGATCGTGCCAGACAGCCGTTACAAGAYCGTACCTCCGCGCCGCGCTGTAGAAATGCGCCAGTAGAATCATGACAAGATTTTGATTGGCCAATACGGTGCATTCCTCGAACAGCCGTAGCTTCATGGTATATGACTCTTGACCTTCGCGGTGTAGCAGAGCATACAGGGCCGAGGGCAAAGATTCGGCGCGTTGACGCTTGGTTAGCTCTGCATTAGTATCGCTAGCCTTGGGCTGTGGCTTCTCGAGAATTTGGGCGTGCTCGACGGCTTCCTGCCTTAAGGTGGTGGCTAGATCGCGAATCTTTACAAATTCTTGCTTCGCATCATTTAAGAACGGCCGGCTATTGTAAAGCTGGGAGATGTCATCGATGGTTTGGGTGACATGTAACGCTGTCCTCTGGATGGAATCGAGACCGCAGGATAAATGACCCACAAGCTCGTTGATGTCCATACAGATCTGAACAGCGAAGATCGTTGACATTGGCTGAACCATGCCTGGCTCTCCAATCAAGGGCAGGAGTCCCTTTGTAAAGGCTGTCTTTCCAAGTCCAGACTCGTTGAGCTTTCTTGTCCTGGTTATCTGTGGTATGATGGATAGAAGTGGGATACTGAATGAACTCAACGGGTCCGGAGGGTCCGACGCCGTGACTTTGGTGGGAGCATTCAAACCCTTGGACAGAGGGCCGCCCTGGACGAAGCCACTCTGGACTGCGTCCTGGTAGTACTGCAAAAGACATTCCTGAAGTGCACCAAGTTTCATCGATGCCGAAGGACAAAGCAGGTCCGTTGGTTTGGTGTCGGGTGCGAAATGGGCTGCAAGAGCGTTCTCGCCTCTTGGAAAGACGCAGACAGCGTTATTGTTGAATCCGACCTGGAGGTTAAGGAAGTTCATAATATCAGCCCAGTCGTTGAAAGTATCATGAGTGCTTGCAAAAGCTTCATGCGCTTTGGCAAGCAGCGCAAGAGCGGCGTCGGCGACTGTACCAGCAACCTCGATCGTAACGTCGCCTCGGCAGTATTCGATCCACACGCCTCTGACAAAGACACGCACATCGCTCATATCCTTGAGATGACACCAAAGAGCAAAGACGTCCGTCTCTTCCTCGCCGTCGAGCTCGTAGTTTGGCGTCTCCTCATTGACTCCTGTATTTGAAGGTCCTAATAAGCCCAGCGGGGCAGCTGAAGGCTCTTCAACCTCGAGGTATTCGAACAGATTGCGAATTTCATCAACGGACTTCACCGCCTTCCCGGTGTCGTTCTTCTTCTTCTTCTTTTTGCTCTTTTTAGCGGATGACATGGGCTCGAGCTCGCTACCTGGCGTCACTTCGAGTCCGTCGAGATACTGTTGAATCGTCTGCAGAATGCCGATGAAATGGACATGCCTCCCATTCCGGTCGGCAATCTTGACGTCTCCTTCTGTGGCCTTATGAGCGTACCTATAGAGCGGAGGATGGTAGTCAGCGCATTGAAGACTGGGCAATGCTCGACAGATCTCATGAGTTCTCTCTCATCATACCGTCGTTTCCCCTACGCGAGAGACGCTTGTGAGATGAGCGGGCTTTCAATCCGACTTACCAGTCTGCGGCGCTCTGGCGTCCATCAATGACATCCTGCAGAATCTTGAGGATACCAGCAGGCAYAGTTGCTTGCTGATTCGCAGCGATGATCTTGACAAGCGCAACCAACTCGTGCGACTTGACGCCGATTGTGACAGCGATGTTGGGTGCCGGTTTGCTCTTTTGGTGACCGGCGAGCACGTTGTCGAGCTTGCAATACTTAGCGGCAGTTTTCGCCAACCAGTTGACCACTTTTTGCGTCCCGGCTTTATAGCGCTGGTATCGGCCGACAACGGCGGCGCCTTGATTCTCGACCATTGTGGCGATGGCGAGTTGTGCTGGCAGTTCGTGTAGTGATGATGGATGTTGAAAGCTGCAGGTGTCGGCGGTGGTTCGAATGATGGGGTCGGAAAGGTGCGGCAGAGTGACGGAAGAATTTGTTTCAGCTCATGACAAACGCTGTGCTTGGGCCGAGCTCGATCGAGGTGAAGAACCAGCTCTCCTCGGGAAGTCGTATTTTGATGAGCCCAGAGGTGTCGAATCTGCCACCGTCCACTTCCGGATATTGGAGATTGAACGATTTACCCCGACAGCGCCGGCTCGAGAAACAAGAAGTCTTTCGGACTCGCGCGGTGGCGCGAGGGATCCGCTTTAGTAGACGGTGTGATGTGACGTCATCATCGCCTGTAAGTGAATGAAATTCCAGCGCCTCCTACCAGCATCACATGTGCTACCTTGGGTGAAGCCGCCTCTTTATAAAGCGCCTGATGGAAGGTAAGAAAGAGCCTCTCCGCAAGACATATTCCGGACCGCGTTGCTGGTAGTCCTGTCCCGCTGAGAGCGCCTCGGCATAGCACGGAGAGAGCTCGCCAAATCATCCAAATCAGCAAGCTCACTTCATCGATTTCTCCATTAAACAAAACCTATACAGCGCCGCTGATACTCCTACCTTACTAACAGCATCTATCAAAAGCAAGAAGAGACCTAAGTAGGTATTCATCAGCCTCACTTCCCCGCTTATATCCGCCTGCAATCTCAGAATCAGCTTCATTGCATGCGAGTAGACAAAAGAGTATACTGAACTCGGATGCAGCACAACAAATGGAGCTTTAGATATATCGACATTCCTGAGAGAGCACGTTCAAAAGTTTTCAGTGGCCTTTAAGGTTGTAAGTTTGGCAGAAATTACAAAGCAGATCAGCATATCGATTGTCTTTTCTAAGAAAAAAAAAAGAAGATAGGTCCACGAACCTTTGCTCAAGAACGCCAGTAGCCACCAGTTGACCATCGACCGCCGATCAAAGAACTCGCTGAAAACGTATTTCCCTCCTCGGCCGCACAACCAGTAAGGAGCGAATACCATGGCCAGTTCTGGTGAAACTTGTATTCAATACGCATACCTGAAGCTTTCCTCTCCCGGATTAGCCATGCCTCCGCTCCACTCAAGCCTTTTCCTCTTCGGCATCGGCATCAGCATCAGCATCAGCCTCAACCTCCTCGGCCTCCTCTTCGGCATCCTCTTCTTCCTCCGCAGCGGGCTGTGTCTCTGCATCCCCAACATCAATCAGGTCACCGTACGAACCACCCTCTTTCTCAAGTCTCAACCACTCTTCCCACTCAGGGAACATCTCTTCATCCTCCCCAGGAACACCAATCAACCTCTCGACTTTCCCCTTTCCAGCCTTCGCTAAACTCTTCTTCCAATCTCCAACGATTTCTTTACACCGTCCGGGTCTGTATGTCTGCGCGAACAGCACCGCCTCTGCCTCTCGTCCCGTCTTGAGCAGCACATCCAATGCGGCATCCACATCTCCAGCCTGCCATAGACAAGTGAAAGCCACGTTCCACTGTCCAGCCTCACCGGCAGTCTTCGCTAACCATTTCAGTCCCTCCGAGTCGCAAGAGCTGGTGTAAAGCAGCAGTAATGATCCGAGATCCTTTCCGTTTCGGAAGCACTCCTCTGCGAGTTTCATATCCCAGCCCGTAAGAGCTGCATCACCGACCGTCTTCCACTTGTGCTCCACATCCGCTTCTCTCGCCAACTCCAATGCGATTTGCAGCTGTCCGRGACCCAACGCGAGTTCAAATCGATGTTCGCTATCCGTGGCGACTTCCAGAGCTTCCTCCTTGTAGCCTTGTCCTTCCAAGAATCGGGCGATCTTGTTCTTTTCACTCTCAGGAATCTCTCCTTGCGAGAGCATTTCGGTCGCCGCTTCGAGATCTCCACGTAGGACGAGAGTTTGATATTCGATAACGCTGACGGAAAGAGCAAAAGATGTGACGGCGACGTCCTTGTCGCAAACGTAAACGCGGCCGTCGCGGGTTAGGTAGCCAAGAACGTAGTAAGGTTGGTCGAAGTGGGAGATGGTGTATGTTTGGTCACCGACAAGGTAGTTGAGACGGTTGGTGGAATTGGTGTAGACGAAACAGTCGCCGATCCACTGTCCTGTTCGTACACTATACCAAAAGTCAGCACAACCACATCTCGAGATCTGCAGGATACTCACCTCTCGTTAATGTCACAGACAACCTCAAAGGCCTCCTCAACACCATCCTCGTCCACTGCTCCGGATTGCAGAGCAGCAAGATACTGTTCTCTCGAGTAGCGCAGAACATAGTATGTGTCCTCACATGCCAGACAGACCAGCTCTCCGGACTCGGACCAGTAGACATTTCTCGGCTCGACTTCGATTCTGCGGACAAGCTTGCCAGTCTCCCAGTCGAAGAAGCCGACCCCACCTTGTCCTTTGACTCCGAGAAGGACACCTCCACTCAGAGCTTCAGCTGTGAAACCAACATTGACGCTGCCATCACCGGACTTGGGCTTGAAGTTGCGATATATCTTGACCGAGTATGGTGATTCCCGAATAGCGTAGTCCTTGTCGTTCTCCTTTGAGGCCCATGCAAAGTCCAGTGCGGATCCGAAGGCTTGGTTTCGAAGAGCAAGAGCGGTGTAGATGATGTATTCGCCGTCTCCACACACAGCCACGAAACGACCGTTGGGAGAGTGCAGGAGGGTCTGGGGATAGATTTCGGTGCTGCCGAGATCTTTTGAGGAAAGAGTGATGGCTTGGCCGTCCTTGACTGACTTGTCACCACCTTTGATGACAGATGTGAGGATCTCGGAATGTCTCGCCCAAATGATCTTCCCGGAGCCATCCATCGACACCGCGGGCTCCTCGCGACCCATCTTCACAACCACCGCTCCATCGTCGAAACCCATGGCAATTCCCTGCTTTCCACGCTGGTAAGAGACACACCATGCTCGCTCCAGACCATATGAAAGGGACTGCTCCAACCGGTAGGTGTTTGCGTGCCAGATCTTGACCGTGCCATCTTCAGATCCTGAGATGATGACAGGCAGTTCCGGGTGATAGCATGCGAAGGAGACATTTGATGTGTGACCTTCAAGCGTGGCAATCAGTGCTTTCGTGGTGTAGTCCCAGATCTTCACGGTGCGATCGTCGGATGYGGTTAAGAGGTACGGCTTGTCGGACTGAGGGTAGTATTCCACATGGTTGACACCCTTGGTCTCATGTGCCTCGAGAGTAAAGTTGGGTGTGGAACTTCCCAGACTCCAGATCTTGACCGTCCGGTCCAGACACGCGGATGCGAACGTGTTGGTGTCCTTTGGGTTGATAGCCAGACCCATGACATAGTKCGAGTGACCTTCRAACACCTGCACGCACTTCCATTGCTTGTCCCAATCCCAGAGCTTAATGGTCATGTCATCACTAGCGGTCAGGACAAAAGGCTGTGTCGGGTGCACGACGATGGCGCGAATGTAGTCTGGGTGGGCTTCGAAGGAGGTGATCTTCTCGGATGTGTTGTAGTTGTAGACACGTAGTTGAAAGTCGTCACTGCCGCAGACAATCCAGTTCTTGCGGGCAATGAAGCGGCCGGCTCGGACGGGGACATCGGTCAGTTCAAAGGTCTTGATGATGGCTTGCGTTTCGTAGGACCAGATGTAGACGTGACCGCTGTAGAGGGTGGTGAGGATCTGTTGGAGGGTCAATACTCCCCTCTTTAAACATCAGCCAGTCTATATCTCACCCATGGCTCTGTGGGATGAAAGTCGATACCCTTGACCCGCTCGCTGCGGGCGAAGAGTTGTCTCTGCAGCTCGAGGTTAACGCGGTCGCCCATGACTTTACTCGGGGATAGTCCACTAATCTACCTTGACATCGAGCCTCATCGTTGCGGCTGACCCTGTTGCGTGCGACGCAAGGGATGTATGTGATGGGTGTCCTCCAATTCAATCTCTCACAATCTCAATGCCCTTTTTGTGCCTGGTGGGAGTGTTACGTGTCTCTTGTCGTGGCTCGTGAGGGAGGATCGATTGGGAGGAGATGATGTCTGTGAATTGACATTCAATCGCGTGTGCTGAGGAGGTGGAATCTCGAATGCGACGGACGGTTCTGTCGTCTTCACATGTGCTCCCTGGAATACCTTCAACTTGTCCAGATCGACCCCACAAACTTCGCTCTCAGGCAACAATGAGGTGCGCACGGTCCATCTCGACTGAGACCACGCTAGTAGTTATGACGCCCGCCGAAGCTCAAACGCCGCCGCTGCGTCTTCGTCGTCCATCAGTCAACAGCGGTCAACAGTCCTCATCCTTGCACTCTACACCTCCCACACTTCTCCAACACCTCCAACACTCCCCCTCACCATCGAACTCTTCATCTCCTTACGATGAAGCTCCTCTCCCTCGCCACCTCGGCTCTTCTCGCCGCCAGCGTCTCCGCCCGTTCGCTTTCTTTCACCACGCAGGACGACAAGCTCTCCGTTCCTGGCGACAACCCTCTTGAGTTCTGCGCCGACCCAAAGGACAACGTCCTCGCCCTTAAGGCAGTCGACCTCACCCCAAACCCACCCAAAGCGTAAGCTCCATCCCTCTCTGTTTCCTCCCAGCCACCAGCCACTGACATCTCCCTCCAGCGGCGAGACCCTCAACATTACCGCTTCTGGCGTTCTGTCCAAGGATGTTGAAGAGGGTGCCACCATCCACTACTCCGTCAAATACGGTCTCATTACCATCATCAACACCTCCGCCGACTTGTGCGAAACTGTCAAGAACATCGATCTTGAGTGTCCGCTGAAGAAGGGCGATCTCCAACTATCAAAGGGCGTTGAGCTGCCGAGACAGATCCCACCAGGCAACTACCACGTTGAGGCAAAGATCCTCTCCGTAGACGATGAGGAGGTGACCTGTCTGAAGGCAAGCGTTGAGTTCAAGAGGGGTGGCGCCATGGGTCTGGTTTGGCAGGCAAAGAACGACTTGTAGAGCGCTGTCAATATGTTGAATGTGGGATAATGGAGTTCAAAGGGTAATGCGGTGGTCCAAGAGTATCAGGGGGAATGTGCAGATGAAATGGAATGAGTTAATGGCTGTTCTTCGTCTCGTCTCGTGGAATCTCGTAGTGATTGATCTTGCGCAATTGCAACTCCCCTCAGCAGGGAAGCTCTGATATGCGCAAAGAACCTCGTACCAGCTTCATGCCGTCCGCCCGTCTCAGCGTCTGCTCTATCTCTCTGTGCGCTTCCATAGCAATCGCTTGATGCATTCCAACCTGAAACTCCCAGAACTCCTTCATCCCCATGCCCTCACGACATCATCACTCCCCAAACAGCTTCCTCACCCGCTTCATAACACTATCCTTCTCAGGATCATACGGATGATCCTTACTAGGGATTTCCAAAACGCTAGGGAAAGCCTCCGTGTACTTGTCCACTGTAGCTCTTATGCGATCCGCAATCTATCATTCACTTTCATCAGCGTTTCGTCCCGTCTCCTCTCATTCTCTTGCCCAATCGCCGTGTATGTAAACTCACATGCTGGTTGATCAACAAAATCGCAATATCCTTCCTCTCTTTCGTGAAACTCTCAAAAGCGMTCTCAATCGTGCTGTCATCCGTCTTGCCGTCTACGACCAGGAAATTCTTTTGTGAGTCTGGTGGGTTCGTGACATGCTGTAGCACCTCTCTAGATCAGTCCATAATCCAGTATAATCGAAATCGTGCGAGAGGGGAAACGTACGCCTACGCCTGCGAGGAGGATGCCAGTTACAGAATCCTATGCCATGATGCATTAGTGATGATTCTGGGAGATTCTGGACAGAGTAAAGCAGACGCACTTCGTCACCGATCACGGCGAGGAACTCTCTATCTTTGTATGCGGAAGGTGGGAGAGCCATTGTTGTGGTGGTAAAGAGAGGGTGTGGATGATGCTCGTTGGTGGAGTGAGCTTCCCGTCTGATGTCGTCGGGCTGGCAAGCTTTGACCCTTCCTTCCTCTGCCTTTCTTCACCTCACCTACTGGACCGTCATGCAACACTAACCGATCACCATCATCCTTTTCGGCAGCGCATTGACAGCAATACTCTTGCTCTCCTGGATATGGCTCCTTGTACGCCGTGAAGTTCATGTAGCAAGCACTAACGCGCCACTCAAGGCACTATCATGCAGTCACTGTCTGACCATGGAGGCTTTACCATTGACCTCCGGCCTGGAGAGGGCGATATCCTACACATGCCTTGAATGACAGTCTTATTCCGTTCGCCGCAAGGTACGCGGCACGCCGAAGCTTCTTCTCCTGTCAGCATGGCTCTCGCATTGTGAACGGATCTATCAACATCTGGCCGAGAACAGCTATAAGAGTCAATGGCATGATCTCCAGCACTCCACTCCATTCTCCAAGGCTCAGTTCTTCAAGTTCCGCTGAATTCTCGAGATATTTAATGCCGCAATGGCCGCAACTGAAGTCCTACCTGACGCATTTGAAGACAAAGATGACGGTCTCCTCTAAGTCGTCTGGTCCGTCAAGACTACAGAGTCAATGTCCACCTCTTACCATGTTTCGCAAGACATGAAGCGGTCTTAACTCTGGTAAGAATAAGAACAAGATGCGCAGTTCGCATGTTGGTGCTACTTCGAGGAATGCCGTCGCATCTGACTGTAAGTTTGCACAATTTGGTAAGGCTATGCAGATGGAACTATCAGCTACCACACTGCTGCTCGCGACCATCAAGGCCAAGAAGGTATCAGCCTTTGGGTGTAACGACTTCAGCGATGCGTGTTCCGGCGAGGAGGCAGTGGAGCTCTTCTGCATACCAGCTATCTGCAACTGGAACTTCGGCGGCAAGATGGCTCCAACTTGGGCACCAGAGAAGAAATCGAAGAACGGTCCCCTACCGTACGACAGTCCACGTTATTAATGCGTCGGTGTTCTTATTCCAGAACGAGGTTGATACTCGGAGCACGAAATGGGCTCAGTTCGTGAGAATGGTGGGCAGGAATGCATTCATGGACAGTATTCGCAAGCCGTCCGAGGCAGACTCTCTCCTCAACGTTGTCAACCTCCAGATGTATATGGATATTGTTGGGATTGTGCAGGGGACTGGGCTGCAGCATTACCATTTCTTGAACCTCTCGAAGGAGACACCCTCAGCGGATCACACCATCGTACAGCTTGCAGATGTGATCCTCTGGAAAGCTCGAAACTTGGGACTGAGTGCCATTCGTTGGGGGTCGCAGCCTACCCTTGTCCGCGTGTCGGAGTGTTTGGAGGCTCGTATAGTGGAGCTAGGCGAGTCTCTMCGTAAAGAGGCTATCGAGGATCGAGACATCCGGTTGCGTTGTGACTCAAGCGAGGTTACCTTTGGGACGCCTAACATGTCAAAAAAGGAGATTGTTGCGAGAATTGTGAACGCTGCAGAGTTTACGCTTTCAGAGAAGGATGCGGTATTCCGTGTGGGAACTTCGGGGAGATGGTCGAGAGGGGATGAGATGGAGAGGTAGTGGATGGAACAACAGAGCAGAGGTGCACTTCGTCTGCCAATGCTATGCTATATACCTTACATACCTCGTGCACTCAAAGTACCATCACGTGACGCGAATTAAGTTTCTCTGTTCGGACTGCATGCTTACCTATAGTGCTCACTTTACCAGCACCTGTCCCTTTACTCTTGATTCCGTGATCAAAAAATGCATCGTTCGCTTCCCAGCCCGCTCGCTTACCTCGAGGTATTGAATTAGAATTCACCATGATCCGTGCACACAAGCCATGTTGCAGATCCGGAGACTCATCCCGAAGGGGATTCCTGTTTTTGTCACACACAAGCGAGAGACACAAGAGAGATCGGTCGTATACCGTAAAGAAGCATGACAAACAACAGTAGAGCTCGAAATACGCACCCCAGACATGATTCACGCTTCCTTCGGGCGGGGATGGAGCCTAGCGAAGTGTATATCGTGGTGGACATCTGCCGTGTCAACGAGTACGAGCACACGAGATGCGATGGACAAACGTCCGGCCGAGGCGATCACCGTTGATCGTATGCCACGCGGCAACCTTACCACCGCAAGCGACTAATCATGTCCGCCGAAACACTGGGTGGAGCAGCCTACTTTGATGCAGCTCAAAGGATCTGCGATTTCTAGGCTCTCCGCAGCCAGGCGGAGGAGGCTCATCGACAGCCAAATTCCTAGGCTGACTCGGAAATTGGGGAAATCATGCGAAACCTTCTGTACAAACAGTTTAGGAAGGATTAATATAGCGTGGAGCTGTCCCCGGGCGGAGACCAGCCCACAAATGCACTACTGGCTCGGGCCTGATTTTGGGAACGGAAGACGGATGTTGTATAAAACGGTCCACGGTCATCTCTTTGCGAACGGTGTTGTTCTCCCGCGTCCCATCATACCCTGGTGTCAAGCCACATCAACCACCGACCTGGCACAATAAAACCTCTCTCCAGCTTTGGAACTCACCCTCAAGATGCTGAAGTGTATTCTCGGCCTCGCTTTGGCGGGTGCCAGTTTGTCTGTCCCTCTGGAGGACCGTCAGGSCAATGCGCCCACTGCCACGATCGATAATGGAGTCGTGGTGGGCACGACTTCCGGAGGCATCGACTCGTTTTCGGGAATTCCTTTTGCTCAACCTCCTGTCGGCGACCTTCGTCTTCGGGCTCCGCGAGCGTACTCTGCTCCATTCCCGGGTGGTACATATGCAGCCACCAAGGCTGCTCCAGCTTGCAGGCAATTCCTTTCCCAGGTCGACAACATTTCATTGGGCAACCTTCTCGGAAGCGTAGTGGATGACGTTCTGGGAGAGGTATTGAATTCCCCACTCGGGCAAGCCGCGACAAACTCACAAGAGGACTGCCTGTACATTACAGTTCAGCGTCCTGCGAACACGACAGCCGAGGACAAGCTCCCCGTCCTTTTCTGGATCTACGGAGGTGGTTTCGTGTTTGGATCGAGCGCCAGTTACGATGGTTCAAATTTCATCAAGACCAGTGTGGAACTTGGCCAGCCCATAATCTACGTGGCCGTCAACTACAGACTTGGAGGCTATGGCTTTTTACACGGCAAGGAGCTGGCTGCTGAAGGCGCCACCAATCTGGGTCTGCGCGACCAACGTCTGGGTCTCGAATGGRGTGAGGTATCTCGGCACATTGCGTCAATGGAATTCACTAACGGGATGCAGTGGCCGATAACATCGCCAAGTTTGGTGGAGATCCCAGCAAGGTCACCATCTGGGGAGAGAGTGCAGGAGCTCTATCGGTAGGGTTGAATGAGTCTTCATAAGCCTCTCAGAAGCTGATGAATCGTGACAGGTTGCTGACCAGACTCTGATTAATGGTGGTGATCACACGTACAAAGGGAAACCGCTGTTCAGGGCCGGAATCATGAACAGTGGTTCAATCGTCCCCGCAACGGATTCAAGCACGCCCAAGCCCCAAGCAATTTTCGATCGTGTTGTTGAGGCCGGAGGATGCTCGGCCGCGAGCGACAAGCTGGCGTGCCTGCGGGCTCTCAGCGGAGACGACTTCCAAAGAGCTGCCACTTCTGTTCCCGGGATCTTTAGCTACGTAAGTGTATTGCTCTTGGCGACAGATGAAGATGCTCATCAATTCTTTTAGGACTCGATCAACCTGTCGTACCTTCCTCGTCCGGATGCAAGCAGTAACTTCTTCCCCGAGTCGCCGGGTGAAGCTGTTCTCGGTGGCCGATTCGCCAAAGTACCAGTAGGTCGCTCCAGCTCATAGATTCATAGTCATTGCTAAATTCATCGCAGGTCATTGTTGGCGATCAAGAAGACGAGGGTGAGTACCACGGGCTCGTAAAGAGTATCTCGCGATATGCGTTGGGCGAAGTACTACATCAAATGCCTATACTAACAATCTTTCTCTCCATCAGGAACTCTTTTCTCGCTGGTTCAGAGCAACACCACGACCAACCAACAACTGATCGACTACTTCACGAGCTTCTTCCCGTCGAACCCGAATGCTCGAGCGGACGTTACCGGTTTGGCAGATTTATATCCCAACCGACCACTCATCGGGCAGCCAGACGGATCGCCTTTCCGGACCGGTGCATTGAACAATATCTACCCACAGTTCAAGCGTGTGGCTGCCATTCTGGGAGACATTACGTTTACCCTGACGAGACGTGCTTATCTTGTAAGTGCCATTCCCGAAGAACAATTTTCAGCGAGCAGCGGCGATCGATGTCCCGCCGTGACTGTAGAGGCCTTTCTACCGTATTAGTTGTGGATGGAATTGGCTGACTCTCAAATCTTATAGGATATTGTCACTAGCCAAGGAGTCAAAGCCTGGTCTTTCCTCGCAACTTTCGCCTACGGACTCCCCATCCTAGGAACATTCCACGGTCTCGACGCCATCATAGCGTTCGGAGACTCGGCTTCAAGCCTCCAGACCAACACATACCAGCGGTAAGCATTGCCCCTCAATGATATTTCAAAGGTTTCAATAAAACACGACACTGACTGTCTCAATGTTCCAGATACTACATCTCATTCATCACTCAGCTCGACCCTAATGCGTTGGGCAATGCAGCTCCGCTGGTCAACTGGCCACAATGGACCAATAGCACCACACAACTCCTGGAAATCGGTGCGAAGGAGAATGGTCTTACGCCGGATACTTTCCGCAGCGAGGCGTACAATTATTTGAGGTCGAGGATTACGAACTTCAAGGTGTAGCAGGCTGTAATGTTATTTACGAGGATGCATGAATTGTATATAACTGACAGATGTTCTCTTGGAGATTGTCGGGTTGACGAGAGGTGAATGATAATCAGTACTTCTCGCTTCGAGATTTGTGTCACTGGAAGGAAGCGTCAGGATTTCCCCAAACGCTATCCAGCGCCTTCGCATGTGATCGGTATCAGTAGACTTGTCCCTTGCAGTGGTGGAAGCAGAGCCCCTGCGTCGAGCCACGCGAGCGTCAGGGATTCAGGATGCGGAATAGACTTCTCGTATGCTTCGTCCACGACTCCACGAGTCGAATGACAGTAAGCTTATCTCTGACAGGCTCTTCACAGCAGTAGTCACCTAGTCAGGCCATTCTACCAGCCTCAACAACACTTCCGGCAGTTCCACACGTGGGGACCATGCAGCCTCTCAACCTCGTCTCTTCCTAGTTCAAACTTTTCATAATGTGGACAAGCGGTGTTCATAGCTTCGCGTCATGAAACTCTTCTCCTACGATGATGTGTCGGTCAATGCAACCCAGCATATGAGTAGCAAATCCTGAAATCTCTACGAGTTCTGGCTTTAGTACCTTGGTAGCTCCCCAATACCAGGCATTCTCTCCACATCCACAACACTAACAAAGCCAAGCAGCTCTTTCGTAAAAGCGGCGGCCGACAAAGCAGCATATTTTCGCCAGGAGTCGTATCTATGCGCATCGCCATAGTCGCAGATACCCCTAATTAGGAGGCATGGGAAGGCTTTGGATAGCCCATATGCTTCGGTTTCCATACACAGAGCATCGAGGTCTTGTTCTTCCAATAACCTGGCTACGAGCCTCTCGCGGAAACCCGTCGTCTTGATCAAGCAACTCAGTGATACCGTGGGACCAAAATGGATCTTTGGACCAGCTGCTTTTCTCTTTTTGCGCTTGATCTCTCCATCGGCATCGCAGTCGCTACAATTGCTGCCGCCGACGTGATCGTATGAGGCTTTGAATAATCTGTCGGGAGTGCATGAAGGCTCATCTTCACTGTCGCTTTCACTATCACTATCCCGTTCATCCCATTCCTTTTCAATGCCAGGGTTACTGTAGCTTTTTTTGAGATTCGGATAGCGCTGGAGTGTCATCTCAATGATCTCTGAGATTTTGCTGCCATCGAGCTCATGCTCTGACTGGAGAGTCATCAAAGCAGACTTGAGAGCTAAAGGTGGTCCCGGAAGATCAACGCGCTGGTCGAGAGAAATGGAGTCATTGTCTGAATCTCCGCAGTCAAACTGGACAACGTTGCTGCGCAAAGTCGTATCTGCATCTGGTCCTGGACTTCCCACGACGATATCTCCGAGCCGGACATCCCTTTTCGCAACTGCCTCGCCAGAGCGGCTGACTTTCTCACCTGGCAGACCCGAAGCAGTACCTACTAAAAATCCGATGCGGATATGCGAAAGGGAGGCTTGTAGAGAGCGCACAATGACCGCGACTTTCGAGGGCTCGATATTATGGTCTGCAAGTGAGGCGATGACGATGCAGTGATGGCCAATTCGGCCCCAGGAGTAGCTGACTTGATCGTTGATATGTTTCCGAGCATGGAATCCTTGGGGTTCGTTGTGTCTTTCATCTAGCATGGCATTGGCGGCGGTAAGCTCGTGCGGGTGATGGACTATCCATGCAATGGTGTATGCTTCGTCACTTCCAAGCGTACCTCTTTCAGGCATGACTATACTGCGATGGCTGGTTGTCGGGTGGATCTTTTGGTGGTTCAGTGATGATGCGAGGAAGGAGACATTGCTCTCGGACTACATGTAGTCCAAGGTACGGAAAATTGGTTCCTGTTCCGGAACTTTGTCTGCCACGTCTTCCGCGAGATCCCTCCTCCTCATGATCAACATGCTCGGCAGACTCGAAAGTGGCTGCTCTGCGTGAGGTGCACGGAGTTGACAGTATGACCGGCATCAACTCTGATCGGATGCATATACCTGCCTCCATTCAGACGCTTCTTTCCTTGTATGTACCGTGATTCCTTCCGTATATGTACAAGGCAGGATCTGCCCTATCTAGTATGTACCTACCCTATATCTGAACCCTATGCAAGCCAAGCGTTCCGACCGTTAGGAAGAAGGAACGTAGGCGGCAATCCAAGGTTCTGAGAAGGAGGTAGGCATATACGTAACAAAGGCGTGATGGATGGATGCCAAAATATAGAAACCAAGCATCTACAACGCCAATAACACCGGAAAGACCTCTAGACCCAGGGCCTTTCTGACACAAATCCGGAGGACGAGCAACAATGCCAAATATCTCATTTGTGATCTTAGATCTCCTTCCCTTCCCGACCAGCGGAAGAATATAGCTCGGTGACTGATCTCCCCCAAAAAAAAAATCGCCACCAATGCCAAAGCCAACATATGAAAGGATGCCAGCAGTGTTAACAAAAAGGTCAACGCCATGATGACCACTCGTGGGCAACGTGTGGAGAAGAAGATGTCGCGCCCAGAGAATGTATGCAGCGTTGCTGACTGCAGCCGTCTGGACCGGGAGGAGGAAAATGGGATATATCCACGCTGGTTTGGGCCCTTGTTGGTCAAGGACTTGTTGAGGTTGCAGGGTTCCTTGTGCTGATCCTCTGACTCTGCGTGGAATAATCAACATCCATTCGCATATCAGCATGGAAGATATGTTCGCGGCCATGAGGTGACAAAAGCCAAACACCAGGAGCGTATAAGCTGGTGGGAAGGATCCTCGAGATGTTCCAAGGGGGAAGGACTGCAAAATCGCTTCCCATGTTGGCTCTGAGAGAGCGTATGTGATGGTCATGATGATCGGGCTGACGAAGTATTTTGTAGGCCACTTTGGAGGGGGGCTTGATACGATCCATAGGCGACTGAGGAGGCATGTTTCGCACAGGACGAGAAGTGCTCTGGCCGTCGATTCAAGTGCGAAAGTCGCGAATGGCATGTTCAGGTTACGTCGGAAGTTGGGAGGTGTATGATTGTCGGTCTGGAGGGACAACGTGGAAGATATCCATGAAGGAGCATGTCGGGCTTAAATCCCTCAGTTGACTGTGCCACGAGCGACGAACTTGCTGATCTTTCCACTCTTTGAAAACACGGATCGCCGACCACCACCACCAAAAATCATATCTACAAGATGCGAATACCCCCTACATCGACTAGTCCTCATTTATGTATGGGTTACATGCTAGCAGCACAACACAGACAACCCGGTGCGGGGGATCTGCCATGGATTGCGGAAAAKCGGATTTCCAGAGCGGAAAAGCAACTGCCGCGCTCCAACACAAAGGTCTCGATGATTCAATTGAAAATAAGAGTATTCAACTCCCTTGACAATCATCGCATAAATTGCTTTGAATTATCAAGATATGGCGACCACCACATCAACTCTCGAAGCCCGACATAGTCCATCATTGAAACTGCCCCATCATGATCCTCTCTACTTGCCGGTCAATCGCTTCAACACCATCGATGGTCTCCTCAAGTCACACGCTGCAGAGTCCGAGCAGAAGCCATTGATATGCTATCCCAAGTCCGGAGCTGCAGATTTCGAAGAGCACACTGCTGCAGATATTGATCGATATACCGATTCCGCCGTCGAGTACTATCTCGCCAATGGCCTCCAGCCTGCTGTAAGTAATGTATTCCTACAGTATGAACATTCACTCACATTCTCCAGGATCCACTTGCAGAGGTTGCTCCAGTTGCGGCTTTGCTTGCCACTACAAGCTTTGAATTCGTCGTTTCCATCTTTGCTCTGAACCGGTTGGGTTGGACAATTCTCTTCTTGTCCACTCGCTTGACCGCTCCTGCCTATGCACGTTTGCTTGAAATGGCTGACTGCAAGACCATAATCATACCGGATCAGCACAGACAGCTCATAGAAGACATTTGCGAATTTCGCCCCGGCTGTGTCGCCATTCCCATCCTGCAGAGGAAGCACTATCGAGACTGCTCACCATCACCAGTATATCGTAGACACGGCGTTGATCCTGCAGTAGAGGGCAAGAAAATGGCTTGGATCCTGCATTCTTCCGGCTCCACTGGATTCCCCAAACCAATCTTTCTATCAAACTTTGCATGTCTCGCCAACTGCCGCAAGAGCTTTGGTCTTCGAGTCTTCTGCATATCTCCCCTCTTCCACTCACATGGCTTGTTTGAGCTAGGACGCGCATTCTATACCAGGTCTACCATGTACCTTGGTAATCATTCGATGCCCGTTACTGCTCAGAATCTCATCGATGCGTTGAAGGTTGCCAGACCGCAACAGATCACTGCCGTACCTTATGTTATTCAACTCCTTGCTGAAAAACCCGAGGGTGTTGAACTGCTGGCCGACGCCAAACTTGTGCTTTTCGGGGGAAGTAGTTGCCCTGATGAGCTTGGAGATCGACTGGTCGCAAATGGAGTGAATCTCGTGGCGAATTATGGATCGACTGAGACTGGTCAGATCATGACATCCTTCAGACCACACGGAGATACGGAATGGCAGTACTTTCGGCTTGTTAAACCAGCTGCCGACTTTACGTTGATGGTAGGTCCAAAAACAATCCGATCTTGCAGATGAGGTTTTTCGTACTAATGCCTGCCACCTAGGACGAGATTGCCCCTGGCGT
Source organism: Ramularia collo-cygni (assembly GCF_900074925.1). Lineage (NCBI taxonomy): Eukaryota > Fungi > Ascomycota > Dothideomycetes > Mycosphaerellales > Mycosphaerellaceae > Ramularia > Ramularia collo-cygni. The sequence goes on from NW_019716261.1 coordinate 411,381, forward strand.
GTTCGAATGTGTTGGGTTGGATGGTCTTCCTTCCAAAGGTCCAAGCAATTCCGTGCCACCTTACAGTGCTTCGAATCCAGAGAATAGTTTCCGCACAGCAGATCTCTTCACTCGGCATCCGGACCCAGAGAAGTCCAATCGCTACAAGTATCTCTCCCGACTGGATGATCGGATCACACTTGTGAACGGCGAGAAAGTTCTGCCTATTCCTATCGAGGGACAGATCCGGCAGGATCACCTCGTGCGAGAAGCTGCCGTGTTTGGGTTCCAACGAACGGTGCCTGGACTTCTCCTCTTCCGATCGGATGACAAAGGTACAGACTTGAACGATGATGAGTACCTCTCTGCTGTGTGGCCATCTATAGAGAAGGCCAATCGCCAGGCCGAGTCGTTCTCCAGAATTCCAAGGGAATTGGTGGTGGTAATTGGAGCCGACGTCATATATCCAAAGACCGATAAAGGGACGTTCATCCGCGCTCAAGTGTACCAGCAGTTCGCGGAAGAGATCAAAGCAGCATACGAAGCGTTCGACAATGCCAACAACAGCACATCCGGATCTCTACAGCTGACGATTCCCGAACTGGAACAATGGCTCCTCTCACAATTCTCAACCGAGCTGGAGATACATCTACCTTCTGCTGACACCGATATCTTCTCCGCCGGAGTCGACAGTCTACAAACCACGCGAATATGGCGCATCATCAAGCGCGATCTTGATCTTGGCCAAGCAGAAGMAAACCTGAGCCAGAATATAGTATTCGAAAAAGCCACAGTGCGACAGCTCGCCAGATATCTCCACCAATTAAGGACTGGAGAAGACGCCGGAGAGTCCGAAGATGAAATCAAAGTTATGAAAGAGATGGTTGATCGATACTCGAATTTCACTCATCATTTCCCTGCTCAGAGCCATTTCCCTCTTGGTCAGAATCAAAATCAAATCGTAGCGGTAACTGGAGCGACCGGAAACCTCGGAGCATTCATCGTAGCAGAATTAGCAAAACGTCCCGAAGTAACTGAGATCTGGGCACTCGTGAGAGCTCCCGGACAAGCAGCAGCTGGAGCTCGTCTCATTCAATCCCTCAAATCCCGCGGCATACATCTCACAGAGCACCAAAACTCCAAAATCCGCGCCCTGCCATCAGATTTCAGCAAAGTAGACCTGGGACTCGATCAGCATGACCTGGATCACTTCTTAACATCACTCACTCATGTCATCCACTCTGCATGGGCTGTGAATTTCAATCTCGGAGTTCGCAGTTTCGAAGCTCAACATATTCGCGGGACTTACAATCTCATTAATCTCTGTCTTCGCAGCCGCCTCCCAAAGCCCGCAAGGTTCTTCTTTTGTAGCAGTGTCAGCGCCGCGATATCAACTCCTCCACCAGCTATAATTCCCGAAACGGCAGTGGAGAATTTCGAACATGCTCAGCGGATGGGATATGGCCGGAGTAAACTTGTCACGGAACATATTACTCGCCACGCAATGCGACAGACGGGAATGCAAGCTCGAGTTCTAAGGATTGGACAGTTGAGTGGGGATACTTCTACGGGATACTGGAATGAGACGGAAGCTATCGCATTGATGATCAGAAGTGCTTTAACGACGGGAACTTTGCCTGAAATTGATGAGAGGCTGAGTTGGTTGCCTGTGGATATCTGCGCGAAAACAGTCGTGGAAATCTCGCTTTCGGACTCTGTCGTCGCGGAGTCAAGACGTGCGGATGATGCGGATCTGGTCTATCATCTCGTCAACCCAGAGACTTTTAGCTTCAAGCGCGATTTACTTCCTGCGCTTAAGAGATGCTCGAAGATGCCGCCTTTTCAGATTGTTAGTCCGGCTGAGTGGTTGGAGAGACTTTCCAATAGCGAGCAGGACCCGGTGAAGAATCCTAGTATCAAGCTTCTTGATTTCTGGCGCAGGAAATATGGGGGAGTAGCGAGCTCAGTGGCGGATGAGGTGGAGCCTGTTGGGTTGACTTTCGAGACATTGAAGACCATTCAAGATTGTCCTTCTCTGGGATTTGTGAAGGATCCTGTTAGTGTGGGATTGGTTGAGAAGTATCTTGAGGTGTGGCTTTCAAGGTGGCTCTCATAATTCCGGAGGCATATCCAGATAGCTATACTTTTTGTGAAAGACAGACCATTCCGCGAGACATCTTATTCGCGACCGTGGTCTTGCAGTACAATGCCGCGGCACTACCAACGCCGAATTTGAAGTCTTTGATCCACTTTCCAACCATACTTGGCCGCCTCCCTGATAACTCTCGCCAGTCTGGAACGGAACTCGGAGAGATCATGCTTACCAATTGCCGGTGTTTGATGGTAGATCGTCACGACGGGTGAAGGATGCAAGCTCTCGCTTAAGATCTTGAGCAACCGGACGCCTTCTTGCTTACGTGAAACATGCTCGTCCGCGTCCGCCATTGCAATGAGCCGGCGGGTGTTGCTGTAATTGCCGGCCCATCGCTCCGCATTGAGACCATGCTCGAGATCGAGAGCCAAGTTTTCAAGTTTTCCGGATTTGAGAAGAGCTTCGACTGATCCAGCGATGGCGGTGAGGAGGCGGTCTCGAGAGGTTGACTTGACTACACCGAGTCGCGAGGCTGGGGAAGTGAGATCTAAAATTGCCCCTTCTAGAAAATCCTCTTTAATGCCACGGTGCCAAAGCGGGCAGTGGATGGTGATGTTGCGAATATTTCCCGCGTTGGTTGGTCCGATGGTAGCCAAGAATGATTCCAGTTGCAGCCAAGCACTGCTGGGCGTTGGAAAGCGGAACCTGTTCTTCCCGTAGAAGACGGTGGATGCTTGGATATGGACATCTCTGGATACGGTCAATAGCCCTGTTGTCAGCCCACGGCAGGGAGCCTTGCGTTTTCTGGTCTTGTTTCCGCGATCCTCTAAAGCGGGCTTGAAGGGTATACAGTCGACTTCCATGGTGCTGACATCCTTCGCAAGCTGATCCCACTCAATCGGTACAGTATAGACAGATGATGCGCTGACTTTGAAAACCTTTTCGATGACCGGGACACGGCAGTGACCAGTTATGAAGGACCGAAGCCACGTCTGCATTTTGGTCATTAGCGTCGGACACGTACATGCAGAACATGTTCTACTACCGCAGCACACGATATGCTTGGGGATACGCCAGAGGAGATCGATCCTCGGGTCTCAATTCAACTTACAAAGTCGATCACAATGGGCTCATGGCTGAGAAGTAGTAGGGCGAGGATCTTGGAGCGTATTTGTTCGGGCAATTTGCTGTATGGGAATGATGCAATCCTGTGAGACGAGGCTGACGTTGAAATAGGCACGTAGCGGTCTACCTTACTGCTGAGGTGCTCCGTGCGGCGATTTTGCAATAGCTGCTCGTAGGAAAGACCTACGTCTTTGGCGGAGTCCCACTGCCGCCATACGACATCGTGACGCGTACTCAGTCTACTCTTGTCCCCGGCATCGAGATTGACGTGGTCTGATCTGGTTGAATTAGGTTCATATGACCCAATATGTCTTGCAGTCGATCCCGTAGACTTGCTGAAACTCCGCTTGAGGGTGGCACCCAACGGCACTGTGTTGGACCCGGTACGTTGGAGAGGTGCAATGTCGACGCGAAGCGGTGATTCCCTGGAAGAGTGATCGAAACCGGAATCAGGTGCCGCGGTCGCGGTCCGTGGCATTTTCAGCAGCACGCGACGAGAAGGATGCACATTGTCGTGTGCGAGTGCATCCTTTCGCACACTGTCTTCCAATTTGATCCTCTTGGTTGTTTTCTCCTGCGGCAGGGCTGGCTTTCGCAAACGCGGGTCTCTTGGAGGCGAAGGGGTTGTGAGAACTGTGTTTGGGGTATTGGCGGTCGAGGAGGCAGCTGCAGCTGCGGAGATGAGGTCTGCAAGGTCCTGGTCGAACTTCGCTCTGTTTTTCATAAACACGTCGTGCGGCTCCATTGTATTGCCACGTTCACTGTACGCCGATGTTGATGAGAGCAACTTGCATTCAAAAGACCTTGGATTCAGAGACTGAGATGAAGCTTTTGTTCGGCTGTTTACGAGGTGATACGGAAAGCGGAAACGGATGCTCCCCGTTTGTCGTTTTGTTTGTTCTTTGGCGATAAGCGAGTTGAATGGCCATGGAGAGTTTCCTGCCTGGTGAGATCAGGGCAACGAGCAGGAGAACGCGCGATGCAGTTGACTATAATCCGATGAGCTGTCAAGTTCTCAAAGGATGTCATACTATACAGCCCAATACATACATACACTTGGCCAACCATCCTGGGGCTTCCGCAATCTAGCTATTGAGCGCCTCCAGAGCGCTCTCCCTGCACCCTAGCCCTAGCTTGCTCCGTGCAGTGGTTCTTAAGGGGCGCCGCATAATGGGGCTCTCATGTGAATGCAATGCCGCCGTTTMTCCCGCGCCTCTGGAATCTCGCAGTACGTATGTGTACGGCATGTTTCGCCAGAGGCAACGCTGTGTTACGCGTGATGTCAAACATATCCGACGCTTGCTTCCTGTTCAAGGCCAGATTGACTATAGTGCGGCATGTGTGTGTGTGTGTGTGTTTCAAGCGATGCTTTCATTGCTCGGCCATCCTGTTCTCCAACGACATCCTCTTCACGAATTGGCCTCGATATCAGCCCAGAGCTTCTTGACGTGCTCGCGTTTCGCCTTTGCCTCCTCCCGGTTCGATGCGGTTCGTTCGAGTCGCTCGGCACGTAGACATTTGTTGACCTGACGCTTCGTGTCGCTACACATGCCAATCGCTTTCCACATGAAGCCGCGTGCATGACACTCCTCGAGTGCCGTCATGATCTCTTCGCATCCTGTGACGGATCAGCACCTATGTGATGGTATAGTATGCAGTGAATGTATTGCGAACCTTTCTGATCTTCTCTGTGCAAGTGAGGATGCATCTTAATTTAGTTCGTCGTTGAATCTGCGTGAAAGTGGCGGAAGGTCAATCGCGGTTGTCGTTGACGTCGACTTCGAGAAAGCTTTTGGTCACGTGCCGTCATCAATCTTGCTCGACGACAAATCTCAAGATGGACAACATCGAAACTCTCCAAACAACGCCAGAATGTCACAACAGCAGATATCAGCCAAGAAGCAGCAAGGTAAGTGATTCGCCTACATTGAGGCGAGACAGGTGACTGAACTGTACATAGAGCTTCAAACACAGTACTCCAACTACAAAGAAACTCTCCAAGCAATCGCACAGAAAATCGGCGACGTTGAGCAAGAAGCCGAAGAACACAAGTCAGTGACTACTCTCTCCTCTATCTCTGTTGGTGTCAAAATGCGGTGTCTCACCGCCCATAAAACGACGTCTTCCATCCCTCGAAGGGACTTCGTATGGCCATCAAACCTTCTTTCACCGCTCTCCATCAATACCCTGCAAAGCACATGTTTTTTCGTCATGGCTCTGGAAAGATTACGATTCAATGCCCGCATGGCTACAAACTTCACGGCGCTATGTTTGGCTGCATATTGACAGGGACAAGTTCGAACCGTTCATCTACCTTAGCTTACGATTCTCTGCAGGCTCGTGCTAGAGACGCTCACACCGTTGCCGKCGGAACGGAAGTGCTTCCGAATGATCAATGGCATTCTCGCGGAAAGAACGGTGAGCGATGTGCTTCCCGCTCTTCAGACCAACGCGGATGGCTTGAAGAAGGTTCTGGACGACCTGGTCAAGCAATATACCGCCAAGCAGGCGGATCTGGAGAAGTGGAAGGTCGGCTTCTCTACATTCTGTTCGTATCTCACAAGCTGACAGCAACACAGAAGAAGAACAACATCCAAGTCGTGCAGCAATAAGTGCCCAGAATCTAGACAGCCGCCAAGACGTCGAATGATCTTCCTCGCGATCGACGAGACATGAGCGCACGACCATCGTCTTGACATTGTGGCACATGTGGTCGCATCAGTGACAGGAGCTACCGTGCTCGGCTTCGATGCCGGAACCTACTTTTGGAGTACAGACTACAGTTGTACAAGACATTCCACGGAATGTCGTCCCCATGCCCTGGCTCTCTGGGGCTGCGTGCTACTCAGGTAGGCGGCGAGCCGATCGAGGGATTGTTGGACTATCGTCGCTAGCTCAAAGTTGTTGAAATGTGCTCGATTGGGAAGTCTAGCACGGATGGGGACATTTCTGGTACGACTCCAGGTGGACAGGAGGTAGTACAGCCAGTTTGATGGTGTATGTTGATACCAACAAACTTATTAGCGTTCCCAACAGCTCCCCAATCGACTTCCGCTCGCAGCTTTGGTTCTGGATTAGTTTCAGAGCAACAGCAGTGTCACCTGGGCAGGATCTCGAGGGAGTGACGATATCAGCCATCTGTAGCAGACCGAAACTCCACAGCGCAAAGCTGTCGGAACAAGCGATCACAACACCGGAGAGGGGTGTATCACCTGACAGGAGTAGAATGTCGCTAACGGGACTGCTGGTAAGGCACCCTGGCTTTTGTGCGTTGTTCAATGGCGTGGCGACTCGACAGAACCTCCCCAAGCATGTGGGCTTGCGCAGCACACCCTCTTCCAGCTTCCCGTGGGCGTCATACTGGGCCCTGCCGGCAGACAAGCGTGACCCAGGGCACTGGAAARGGCCCTGCACCCACTTATCATGCATGATGTGCTGGCCGGGTGCTTTAGTCTAGGTCGTCGAAGTCCGGTCCTCGAGGCCGATTTCGAATTGGCGATACTGCTTCGGCTATACTTCACGTCTTGAAGATGCGTACAGTGGAGAGCGTGGAGCGCGCACACATAGAATGGTATAATAAACTGGCTTCCGGAGCAGAGGCGCAGTCGTATGCCAGCGCATAGTACATAGAGAGAGCTGCTGCACGCTAGAAAGGCCGGTGCGCAGAGGCAGTTCTGCCATGAACTCCATCGTGACCTCCGTCACCTCGAATAAGCTTGGGCGTCAAACGTGGGGGCTTGCTCTAGAATGCCAACTCGAGTTGGCGCGAATGACAGACAATCTTGATGTTGCTGATAGCGGAAATGTCCAACGTGAAGTGAATGAGTAGACCGGCGACGCTTCATCTATTTGCGCCTGTGAGATTCATGAATGGCGCCATGAGCGATCTGATTGGTGCGCAATGGGAAAGCGCAAGTTTGAGAAGAGGGGAGGGGCTTGGGAGCTGAGGCTGAATCAGTGCAAGTACCACTACAAACAATACCCCAACTCGCAGTTTTTATTGCCGTACCTTACCTAGCTAGCAGAGAGACCCAATCATCAACCTCTCCCTCGCCCCGATTAATCCCACTGGCTCGCAGACCGCTGTTTTCTTCCCCACCACCGCGCTCAGAGCTGTGCATCGCGAGCGACTCGCGCTGCAGGATCGCGTCTCGCGGACAACGCCGCACAGGCATTCTGGAAGAGGTTACAGGACGCTTTCCCGGCCTCCGGATTGTGTGCAACTGCAGTTCGTCCGGCACCGCGGCATTCAACGCGCGACAGACGTCAGACGACGCCTTCCATTGGGCTCCCACCCCAGGTCGCCGTGCGCTGCGATTCTCTGTCTGTCGTCCGATCTCACCAGCGCGACACGCCAAGCGCAATCCAGCATCAGCCACACCACCCGGCTCTCCTCCGCATAGTGTGCAAGCGTAAGGTAGCCCGGCCGCCCATACCGCCGAACTGCTTCTGATCGGACTGCAGCATTACGCAGCAGCAGCATCGCGCGCGTGTTGATCAGTACCTACCCTCTGACCGCAGCCCGTGCCGCGCAGCTGAATTTTGGCTCTTTTATCGAGCAGAGTTGCCAGTCCGCAGGGCTAGCTACAAATTTTAATATCCCACTGGTGGCAAAGAGAGTCACGCCAGCTTGTGCAGCAGCCGAGACGTGGAACACACCGCTCCACTCCTGCAGGCGAAAAAATACGACGACGCAACTTACCTGGTGCCTTCTGCGTGCCGGCGTGCTGCGGTACCACCGTGCTAGCTCGAAACGTGCAGGTGGAATCCGGCCAGGGGTGTCGTTGACGTGGTGGCCAGCGAATCACTGACAGCTCATACGAACGTAGCGGGTACGCACCTCGATTAAAGATGTCGCAGTCCCCAAAAGAGCCCGAAGAGGTCGAGCCGGCCACGCAGACGCCGGACGACAATGAACCTCAGCAGCCGAACGATCAGAACGAAGGAGAGATGAGCATGCGACCCGAAGACGTTGGCTATGATTTTGAGGTTAAGGAGCAAGATCGTTGGCTTCCCATAGCAAATGGTGAGTGCCTCCTGGCTACGCAGGCTGTCTGTAGCACCTTGCGTCCCACGACGAGCCCCGTGCTATCCTTGTCCTCCCGTCGTTGTGCACTCATCGTCTTTTGACACCTGCACGGCCACCGATGCTGTGACTGGCGTCGCTTCCTGCCCACATATAACGCTGCAGAGCGCATCTCGTCTGCAAGCCCGTCGAATCAGAGGCTTCTTCGCCGGAAAGCGATCTGCAAGCACTCGTCTCCGACTGGACGAACAAGCCATGCCATCCTCGTCCCCGCAGTCGTCGTCGCCGCCATTGTCACAGCATCGCTCGAAAAACCCGAACCGCAAGAACTTCGATCAAGATGCTAACAWTCATAACTTTGCCCCAGTCGCCCGCATCATGAAGACTGCATTGCCCGAGAATGCTAAGATTGCCAAAGAGGCCAAGGAGTGCATGCAAGAGTGCGTGAGCGAGTTCATCTCATTCATCACCAGCGAAGGTACGTACTATCAAGCGCCATTGGAGGGCGGCAATTAGCGCGCGTCGCGGCAGACACTAAATTACGAAATAGCATCCGAAAAGTGCCAACAGGAGAAACGCAAGACCGTCAACGGCGAGGATATATTGTTTGCCATGACCTCGCTCGGATTCGAGAACTATGGCGAAGCGCTGAAGATCTACCTTGCGAGGTACCGAGAGGTGAGTTGTGAAACACCGATTAATCTATCCAGGTATCAACCTTGGCGGCTAACATCACCAAGAACCTCGTTGCCCGCGGTGAACACACCAAACCACCAGCAGGCGGCAATGGCGGGGGCGCCAATCCTACAGCCTCACCGTATGACAGTGCGAGTAACAACCACAGTGTCATGAGTAACCCCATGGACGGTTCAGCGGAAGGTGTCCAAGATTTTGCCTACGGCCCTCCTGGAGACTCTGGCGGATTCTAGTTCCGATGATCGCGCACGCGGGGATATGAGGAGTCAGGACGCTGTCGGCTGGTCAGGTAAATTAACGATCAACGCGGACTCGACAAGTTGAGCCTAGACGACCARGCCAACACAGCGATGCAAATCAGATGCAATGCTTTATCGAGTACCGACTTTGACGCACTTACCCATTGAATGGGTATGGATTCACCGGACAAGTCGAATGGATTACCAGGGTAGAATGTGGCGTTTTAGTGTTACGATGGGATGGGACTCGAGGGAATAGCTCTGTGAATACACAGAGCGTCTTATGTATATTTGTTTTCGAAAGACAAAGACCAACGGAGGAAGGCATGGCTACTAGAAGAAGAAGCTTCTCTGCTCGCGCAGACTAATTGCTGTAACATTAAGATGAATATACCCAGGGCTGGAGGCTAAGGGTTCCAATCAGGCACGATAGGGTAGTCTAGCATCGAAGACAATTTCATATGTTCAGAGAGATGCATCTACGGTATCGAGGAAGCTAGTTGTGTTTGATCAGCAAGCCGTTGTGACACTGTACGTCGTTTTGTTGAATCGGAAGCTGTCAGCGATGGAGCTGGAACACGAATTCGACGCCAGACCAAACCTTCGAGATTGAATCCTACGCGACGCGTTCCGTCTCACCTACAACTACACTGACAATCTGCCATGTACCTCTCACGACCTCATCGCAAGCTCCTCAAGACTGTTAATGGTAAAGATCATGCGACTGAAGACGATCACATTTCCTCGGATGYAGCGACCGCGGCACCACTTCCCACTCCACCGGATACAGGACGGCAGTCACGATCAAAGAGAAAAAGTAAACCTGGATCGGAAGTCATCGACATTGATGATGATCCYTCACCCCCGATGAATGAGAAGAAGGAAGAGGACGACGATCCGTACCGCGATCCGGTTTCTAGCGACGACGATATGGCGAGCAAGAAGGCGGCCGCGGGGTTTGTGGATGCACGACCTAGTATTCCGGACAGGAAGATTCCGGAGGAGAGCAAGATGCAGTTCAAGAAGACCACGGTACCCACTCTGAAAGATGAGACGGATAATGTCAAGAAGGCTGCATTTTGCTTGCCTGGGGTGACGTCGGCCTCGACCACGGCTCCGAAGAGGGACAGAGAGCTCGTGGGTGATGCGGAGCTCGACGAGGATAGTGACGGCCCGATATTCAGCTCGCAGCCTAAGAAAAAGCCCAAGACTTCTGGGAATATACACGTCGCTCCACGATCGAGTCAGCAGAAGAACTTTGGCAGTCGCCAGAAAGAGACGGATCAAAGGAGGAAGGTAGCTGAAGAGATAGCTCGGAAGAAGAAGAAAAGGAAGGAAGAGAAAGAGAATGAGAGGAAGAAGTTCAAGTCATTGGATATAAATTTGAGAAGCGGATCCTCAGCAGCGGCCACATTCAAGCGTCACGACTTGCCATCTCTAAAGGGTAGTACAACAGCCGGAGCAACAGATGGTGTGAGCAATGTCGACGGCGACTCCTCCCCATTGAGCTCACTTTCCGCTTCCCCGGAACCGGATCCGATGGGCATCGTATGCGAGACTTGTCATGAGAGGGTGAATAAGCTGGTCAAGGAAGAATACGACGACGAGTACGTAAAGGGCAAGTCATGGAACATTCAATGGCAGGAAAGATTCTGTGAATGGCACCGCACACAGACGGCGAAGGAGTCATGGAAAGAGAGAGGCTATCCGGATATCGATTGGACGGGTCTGGAGCGCCGGATGCAACAACATGACCCTCTTCTGCTATGTGTGTTGAGGAATGAGAAGAAGTCCCAACATCGAGACGAATATGCAGCCAAGGTGAAGGCAAAGAGCATGAGCGGCGGCTTCAAGGATTCGAAGATCAAGCCAGGAGCAACCGTGGGTTATTATGGGCCAAAGGGGGAGAAGGCAATGTACGTGTGGCTTGGATTGAAGTCTGAGATTGTTGGTACTGACTTCCAACAGGAGCGAACACATTTTGAGTGGACTGTCTGACGAAATCCGGCAGCGTGCGAAGACAGACAGGCTTGTTTCTCCTTCCGGTTATCAGGGCGGTATCTCTGGCTTCGTGCAGGGTGTTCTGGTGCCTCATCTGGCCGAGCTCATGATCAAGGATGACATGAAGTTGAAGGGACAGAACTGGGCAGTACGAGCGCGAGAACTCATTGCGGAGAGTGCAGAGATGGGGGAGCTGGTTAACCCAGAGACGGCCGATCGTAATCCCCAGGTTGAGGGTGAGGGTGAGGGACAAGACGACTGGATGCTTCAATAGCCTTTGGCGGTTTAAGTGGCTATCGTGCTCGATATCTGCATCAACGAAACCTGTTCATTGCAGGTCTTAACGCAGTGGCTTGATTCTTCCATCTGCTGTTTCATGATTGTCGTGCATCTCTCTGCAAACCCCTAACAAGCCATCTGTTCCAACACGGCGAGATCCATCGCGATATGGTCTGCCATATCCCATTGCAGTTCGGCTGTTCCCATAGCCAGCCACGTTGTACGGCGCATCTGCCGCTCGCATTTGCCTCGCCGCCATCATCGCAGCGCATCCATTCCAGCCCGTCTCTGTCTCCGCGACACGGCACTGTCTTGCAATCTCGACCGCACTTTCCACGATCATCTCCCCCCATGCACCTAATTTCCAGCCAAATCCTCCGCCCGTCTCAACACTCTCGAATGGCGATCAACCTCGGTCTGAATATCCTTAATCTTCATCTTCTCCAAATCCAATTGCATCTCTTTGCCATCCTCTGTTATCATCATCACCATGTTAGCTCAATCCTTCCCCCTAGATATCAAATCATCACATATGTGGGAGATGTTTTCAAAGACGCACTGAATTTTAACGCCAGAGTCGCGGGATCTTGCGCTTGTGTTTGAGGGAGCATTTTGATGCTTATGGCCATTGTGGAGCGAGCGTTTGGTGGCAGTGAGGCGAGGAAGTTGCGGACTGTTTTGCCTGATCGCGGGTTGAAGGGGGAGAAGGTGGTTGTTACGCCGGTGATGTATTTGGTTATCATTTTTGGCGAGAGGGGGTTTCGTTTCGTGTGAGATGGGTATTGGGATTGGATCTGGATATGTTGCTCGCATGGCCAGTCGACGCGAAGTGTTCACGGATGCCGGCACTAATTTGGCGCTAACGACCGAGCGCCTTCCATGCTCTGCCACTGCCAACTAGTTTCTCCTCCACTTTTCACAAGACAGTTCTCGGGAACCCCTGATCCATTCATGCGCTGACACGATGCGTTCCCGCGGGCTTTGACCCGGTGCGACACACGCATGCTGCATGGCATGCTGACGAGTCAACATCACCGCGGGAAGAAGGCATCGCTACCAGAACCATTGCGGGTTCTGGACTCCTCCACCGGCTGTGGCGGTCTCTGAACCGCCCCTATAAACAGATTTACGATGTCACGGAAGGATTCGTCCGTCTCATGAGACGCGCAGAAAGCGGCGCCTCTTCGAAACTATAGTGACATCTCGTTTTCTTTGTCTCTTGTCTACTTTCATCACTACTCTTCTTCTTCTTGCAACCAACATTCGTTTGAACATACAAAAGCAAGGCAGCAGTCTATCATTCGTTTCGACAGCCAAGCCAAACACATTTTACTACAAACATACACCTGTACAGTTTCTTTTAAGAAGAATCTAATTCAAGATGTACACTTCTACCATCCTCTTTGCGGCCTCTTTGGCATCCATCGCTGTGGCCAAGACCGATCTCTCGGGCTGCACATCTACCGACGTCTCCTCGCCTGCCGGTGCGTCAGTTGCATGGTAAGTGGAACGAATCGCTATGGCATCTTATCCAACATTCAAGAGAATTCGCCAACTGGGAGGCCTCTCTACGTCTGTCAGTCAGATGCCACGATCCTGGAAGGAGGCTCTGGAATCCCTCGCCTGTCTTTGCTGTCAGATCTATCGCTAACCTTCATCGACCCTTTTGTAGGTACGTTCCAGGAACAGGAGAGGTATGCGAATTCCTCGACTGCGGAGGTGGAAGAGCGCCTGCCAAGACTACGGTCCCCGGCTGCGCTGCATACTCTGGCACCTTGACGTACTCGCCCTCATTTCTCGCCGGGTATGGCAGTGCGACGGCTTCCTCATCCGACTCTTCCACCACCGAGGCTGCCACTACAGAGTCTACAAAGGAAAGTGCTAGCACTAAGACGAGCTCGGACGACGATGCAGAGGCCAGCAGCACTTCCTCGGGCAAGACTATGGAGGCAACTAAATCCTCGACCTCATCAACCAAGTCTGCCGACATCATGACAACCAGCACCATCACCTCGGCTCCAGTTGCTCCCGGATCTGGAAATGGTACCATCACTACCACAGTCAAAGGCAATGGCACAGTCATGACTGCTTCGCCATCGCCCGAATCTACCTTCCAGRTCCAGGACTCCGGAGCCATGGAGGCTGCCCGCTTCTGGGTTGGCGGCGCTGGTATGCTGGTTCTGGGAGCTGCCATTGCCGTGCTTTAGATAGACTTGACGCGCACCGTCAGAACACCCGCTGAATACTCCCCTTTCTCTCGTGTGAAGGCAGCATTGTCCTCCTCTCACAGAGACGAGTTGCTGAGTCGTGCGTTAATCTTCAAGATCGAGACAGTGTCGCGGGCTTGGATGCCATCTGTCTGACAAATAGCGGATGAACGTGAAAAGGCGCAAAAAATGTTCCGAAATGGGAAAATGTGGAAATAGGGGATATAGGTATAACTGTTGCCGCGCTGTATAGTGGTTGGCTCCGAATGCTTGACTCTATTTGGATTTTCCTCCTCCCACCCATGACTTACACTTCCGCTGTGTGTGGTYCAGCGGTCAGATGTTCACTTTGCCGGCGAGCGAGGTTGTTAAGTGAGGGAACTACCCCAGCGTAAGAAGGAAAACCCCATAATTTCAAAAGAAAAGATACACAGTCTTCTTCTCCCACTTACTGCGCTCCAATTCATAGAACCCAATTGCCTCAAATACTTCCGATCACACCGGGCAAGAAGTCATTATAGTAGTACTACCCAAACCCTAACCCTATAACAAGAATGGCAAGGGGCCGAGAAGAAAGCAAGCTCCGATATAGGAGATGACATGTTGATGTCGATGTTCTTGCAAGATAGGCCACCAGTATAACAAGCATCTCGCCTGCAAAACATGTCAATCGAAAGATAGCAGATAGGCGAAACTCATGGCCCGCGGCATGTGCAAGTGGCAAGGTCATTGATATTCAAAGTACATAGACAAAATGGTGATGCTCGATCGATAATAATATTGGAATAATCAACAACCCTTCTTCCTTAGTCTACTCAAACCACCTATCTTCTTCGTGAGAATCATGTCTGAACCTTGGGCTGCTGATCCGGAACACAACCACGTTCGCGATTTCAAGGGCTATGGCGAGAATGGCCTACAAGGACTAGAATGGCCCAATAAAGCAAAGATTGCAGTTTCCTTTGTGATCAACTATGAAGAAGTACAATACACATACAAAATACCCTAAGCTCCCATTCTCCATGGATCGCTAACACACATATTCTTCTTTCTTCCAGGGAGGCGAACGTTCCGTCCTTCTAGGCGACGGCGAAACCGAAACCACCCTCAGCGAAACTCCCGGTCGAGCACCGCGAACCGACGCACGAAACCTCAGCGTCGAAAGCGAATACGAATATGGAAGTCGGGCGGGTTTCTGGAGATGTTTCCGCCTCTTCAACAAATATGCCATGAAATTCACGCTGTATGCTGTTGCGTCGGCTTGTGAGGAGTATCCCGAAGTGGTGCAGAGGAGTGTGGAAATGGGACATGATGTTGCCAGTCATGCTTATCGCTGGATCGATCATTYTGATTTGACCGAGGAGAAAGAGAGGGAGTTGATTAAGAAAGCGGTGGTTTCTTTGAAGGGTTTGTCGGGGTATGCGCCCAAGGGTTGGTATTATGGGCGTCCGTCGCCGAGATCGAGGACGTTGGTTCCTAAGGTTTATGAGGAGTTGGGGGAGACGTTGTTGTGGGCTTCGGATACTTATGCTGATGATGTGAGTTGTCTTTTTTGTTTCTTTCTGGTGAGATGCCTTGCTAATGTGATGGCCAGGTGCCATACTGGTATGATCGAATCGACACAAAGGAGGGAGAGGATACCAAAGGCCTGGTCATGGTGTAAGTTCTGTCCGAGTTCTCTCTGTGATTAAGCTGATCATGTCCAGTCCATACTCGTACGACTGCAACGACTTCAAATTCCTGACTCCTTGCGGCTTCCGGACACCTGGTGCTTTCTACGAGCACATGAAGAATGCATTCGACGTATTGTACGAGGAAGGCGAGAATGGCTCTCCCAAGATGATGACCATCGGTTTGCACTGCCGCATCATTGGCAGACCTGGTCGATTCAAGGCTCTCCAAGACTTTGTCGAATACATCAGCAAGAAAGAGGGAGTCTGGGTCACGACTCGTTCTGCAATTGCAGAGACGTTTGCAGAGCAGTTCCCATACCAGAAGGGAACCTTGGCCAAGGCGAAAGCGTAGTTGTGGCATGTTGGAAGATCGTTTTAGAATGTACTCTATACATTACTACTTCACCCATATCTTGCTGACCTCTTTCGCGACATTAAGTAATGCCTGATCCTTGTAGCGGGCAGTGGTGAGGCTAAGTCCAACCGGCATTCCATTCTCTCCCTTGAAGCCAGGTATGTTGATGATAGGGGCATGCAGTCCAGTCCAAATGCCCTGGAACACTGCGCTTCCAGTACTCTCCAGCCCCTTGGGAGCTTCATCTGGTACAGAAGGTACGACGACAGCAGTATATTGGTCTGCGATTTGATCCCACTTTGGACGCAGAGCGGATATCCCGTCGAAAGCTTCGAGATACTGCTTTCGGGTGTAGCCGTGCTTCTCCTCAACATGATCGATCAGAGAGGAGTCCAATCCTGCTTTGTTCGTCTTGTAATCTGGTCGGAACCCAACCCTGCCATCGGAAAAGAGGACACAAGTGTGCCAATCAGGAAGTTTCGCAAATTCAGCGGGGAACTCGATATCCTCCACTTCGACTCCAGCATCTCGGAGGGACTGCTTGCCGTCTTCCCAAGCCTTTTGCGTGCCGGGGCCAGCGTGATCCCAAACCATGGTCTTGAGGAAAGCGATCTTCGAGCCTTTGAGCCCGTTTGTAAAAGGCTCTGGCTTTTGATCGTCTTTCACACCGAATACATCCCCAAGAAGTTCCAGGTCCTCCACAGATCGAGCGTAGAAACCAAGAGTGTCAAGGATCAAGCTGTATATCTTCTGTCCCTCGCGTGAGATACAATTCCACGTCGGCTTCAGAGCGTAGATTCCATTGAAACTTCCCGGCCTGATCATTGAGCCTCCAGTCTGGGTGCCGAGACTGAGTGGTACTTGAAAATCCGCTACAGCTGCTCCTGAGCCGGACGAGGAGCCTCCAGGAGTCCGCGTTGGATCGTGTGCATTCGATGTTTTGGTACCAACGGTGGTCGCGGCAAATTCAGTCGTTGTAGTCTTTCMCAGGATAAGAGCACCTGCTTGACGAAGCATCATAACACTGCCTGCGTCCACTTCTGGCTGATCTCCTTGGTAGATCGGAGAACCGTGCTGAGTAGGTAGACCTGCATGGATAGGATGTCAGAATCGCTCCTGAAAGTCCGTTCAACTCTTAGCGTACCTTTGGTGTATATCACATCCTTGATGGCCACAGCGACGCCATGCAAAGGACCTCGTTGGTCTTTGGGGAGCTTGTCCAACGCTCTAGCCTGTTCCAACACCTGCGAAGGATTGATGTGGGCCCATGCATTGACAACAGGGTCTCGTTCTTTGATGCGTCCCAGCAGTGACTCTGCATATTGCTCGACAGTAAGAGTGCCAGCACTGAATGCTTGCAAAGCTTGTACTGCGGTCAAGCGAAATGGTTCGGCTGCCATGGCTAAATTTGGGAGCAATCGTTACTGTGTGCTATTTCGACCAAGATAAAATTCGCAACACAGTTTGTCTTCAGTGCAGATTCAGGGAGGAAATATACCTGCAACGCTGATTTCAATCGTCAGTCGTCAATCGTCAATAGTGGTATCATGGGACTAAAAGTGTCGCGGTATTGCCCCGCATCGCGGCGGGCAGATAGGCGTGTTTATCAGCTGGCCGCGGTGGTCAGTGGCAATCGCACGCCTTGCAACATACTACTATGAAGAACGGACGAAACTTTTGCAGGGCGTAGTATGACGATCCTGATCCTGACTCAACATACGAATGCATGGCATTTCGAACAGCAAAGTGGAATGCGTCGTTTGCATCCACACCTTAGCAAGCTTCTCAGACATTGCAACTGAGACGAGATTGGGGAGAGCACTTGGTGAGACCACCGGTCCATTGTCCAGTCGATTCGCTCCAGTGCGTCGTCACAGTGGTGTATGCGCGGTTGGTGCGTTCCATCGATTMGTCCTCTCCCGCACCCCTGACACAGGTAGCGACCAGCACTACATCAAGATAATCAGCCTTACAGAAAGCCTCCGACTCTCCTTGTAATCGATAGACTGCAATGTCACAGTAGCTGTGAGTATGGAAATGAGATGACATGCTGACTGGAAGCTGCTCGACGAGCCTTGCYGGCGGAACGGTGCGTGTTCTTCATGTCGAGTATCTTTACCGTAATGACTTTCGATACCGCGCCCGCATCAATGGTGAATACTTGTAATCGCAGCGAAATCACCATTTGAACACCGTCTGTCAGCTGAGCTGGCAAAAATGCGTGGCTCCCTGGCCGTCTTGTTGCTCCCAATCCAGTCATTGTCATGCTTTCCATTCGTACCAATGCCACAAATGCAATCCACATTAGGTGGTGGCCTTCTTCGCGAACTCGACGCGCAAAATCAAGTGACCGAAACCGTAACCATCCACTCTCTCGGCTGCTCGAGCCGCATCCGCGCGGTCGGCATATGAAACGAAAGCAAAGCCCTTTGCCCTGCCAGTCTCGCGATCTTTGGCAAGGAAGACACGAGTGACGCGGCCGTGGCGCTCGAAGATTTCGCGAAGGTCTCCTTCTTCGGCAAACTCGGAAACCTGCATTGTCTTTAGCATGCGCTGCTTCACCTCCGCAACCTCGACTTACGTTTGTCACTCTCAGCGTCGCAAGATCATCCCGCTCGAACTTGCCACCCATGCGCTCACCGCCACCGGCGGCCGCAGCGCCCTTTCGCAAATGAGGTGGAACGTAGCCACCGCCTCCAACACCCAAACCACCCTCCGCAGCTCCATTGATAGCATCCATGTCTGCTGGCGTGCCGGCAGCCTCGCCCTCGGGTGCCATGGTGTCCTTGAAGGGACACTTGGTGGTGAAATGGTCTCCGCTACAGATACGACATTTAATCTGCATCTTCTTTTGATTCTCAGCTTTTTTGCTCTCATCTGGCTTCTCCTCCTGCACCTGACCACTCTTCCAGCCGGCCTGTGGGCGGAAGATGATGTTTTCGCCCATGGTGGTGGTGTCCGAGCGTGGGCCAGGCTGCTTGCCGGCCTCAGCACCCATCTTGGGCCATGCGCGGCGCTCGGCAACACGTGGGTTCTCCTTCTTCTTGATGACCGTTCTGCGAATGCGTTGTGTGCGCTTGACGCGCTTGCCGTCCTCGTTGATGAAAACCGTGACAACAGTCTCGGTGCCGTCCTTGTTCTTGGTGATTTGTGGTGCGGGGATGGATGTGGAAAGATCGGGAGAGTCGTCATCATCGGCCCAGTCGGTACCTCTGGGTGGGTTTTGTACGGCGGCCATGATTGCGGTAGGGGATGTGGTGTTGTTGTCGTGAAAGTGACCGCGGGCGCCGTCTATCGATAATCGAATGTGGTGGTGGACGAAATTCGACGCTAAGAAGCAAAAGAGTCACAGGCAGGTGCGTCCATTGGTCTGTGCTGAGTCCCTCTGTACTGAGGCAACAACCRCGCCACATCTTATTTGCACCTTCTCCCACTCGACCACGTTACCTTCACTTCACTGCGATTCACCCACCTAGCTGACATTGTTTGACGATGCTCTTCTTGAAGCTCAGACTCTTCCCAGTGCGGTCGCTCCTTCGCTGAGGAGCCGCTTGGCGCAGTGCTAAATGATTCCAGCTTTCAATAGTCTATAATTGAGGTTCTAAGCTCAAAGTAAGGCGTCGACTAAATGCACTTCAACTCGAGTAAAGGTCGATGTTCAGGCTACTGGCTTGGGACGGCACCGCATGCTACTATCGGTTTGACCAAATACGATGACTGACATAGAGAGCCGCCCAATCAGCCGCTGGATTGGGTTGGTGGGCGTGTTGAGAAAAGGATGTGTGCAATATTGCCTCGATGGTTCGAGTGGCTTTCACTGGTACAGTGAGACTAACTGGTGTTGCGATTCGCCCAGAGGCTGCTCTTCCTAGACCTTGTGGGCAGGAGACGCGAGAAGACCATGCGGGATCGACGAGGCGTATGACCGTTGCATCGGAGCGGATTGGTGGTAGCACTGCAGAGAGTTTGTGCGATACCAGGTGAGTGCCACGGAAACCTTCAGAACCATAGAGAGGGGTCTAGCAGGTCAATCTCTAATTTCGACCTGCTTCGCGCTATCAAAGGGCTTTGTGCAGCGGAGTTATGTCCCCGCAAATCGACTAACTTAGGACTTCTAGGGCTGTTGAACTTGAGCCATTTGCAGTGCTCAGAATCGTCAAGAGATAGGGGATCTGGCTTGCATCTTCGCATGTTGAAACCCCGATGCAATGAAACGCAGTCCACTTTTGATCCTGTTCCTCACCCTTGAGGGCTGAGTCCGAGTTCATCACGCAGGTGAGCGCTTTCGAATCGGCAGAGCCAGAAGGAGCAGTCGTGCGATAATTCCGCCGGTCCGAAGACGCTATCGGATGTACGAGGGACAGGAGTTGGAATGGCGAAACGTATACCGATGCCGACAAGTTACAGAGCTCGGAGATTGGCAAGTCTGCAAGTTTGGTAGTTTCCTCCTGGCCAGACGTCTGCAATGTGCATCTCAGGAGACGCAGACCGCCATGAATGGCGTTGGGCTATGAGGACGCAAGTGAGACGTGCGTTACGTGGCATTTCATGCACCCTCTCTCTGCAGTGGCACATCCATCGTACTTCGTGTCGTGCTGTTGGTGTTCTGAGTCGTTGGTCGTCTTTGCGCCGCGCGCTTAGGTCGATGGGATCTCGAATCGATTCAGGAGACACATGTCGGGTATTGGGCCCGCATTCTCGTCTCCGTATCACCAACAGGAAGGAGCTCCGGCCCTTTCAACTGGCCATGGCGAAAAAATTGCGCGCTGAAAATGCAGAAGCTCACACAGACAATTACAACTCTTGGCCCGTGGATCGCTCGGCGCTTCCGAAGTCTTGGGTCAGCACTGACATGAACGTCGTGAACTTCGGCTGAACGTCGCTCATTTCTCGACGCGTGTGGCTTCCAAAGACCAAGACGCTGGACCTGTGATGTGATGGAAGATCGTTGCCCACACACAGCGATTTCTGCGAGCCCTCACCACAGGTCGGAGCTATTTCCCAGTTCGGAAAGACCTTGAAACCACCAGCGTAAGCTTAGGAATCCTTGCCTCGGCCACTTGTGTCAAGTCCTCACGTGTCGCAGACATGCATCCATGCTGTGCCGCGCAGTGCATACTTTCCATGCGTAAACTTCTGCTATCATTAGCATGACTGGGGCCACGCGGAGTCYATTRCAAGCTCGTAAGGAGCTCGTGAACGGCGCTCGTAAGGACGGACGTCTGTGTATTTTTGATGATGTCTCCACGACAACAGGCTGCATCCCGGCGAGTAGGACGTTYCGGACAATMGTTATCACCTCTTGTACATGATGATCTGTTTTGCACGCACTGCACAGTCTTGCACACGCTGTACATAATGCCCTAGGTATTGCTCAGTGGACTAGGCAGGCCACGCACGTTGCTTGTCAGGATCTTCGACGCAGAGTGCCAAAGACGTGACTGACAAGTTACAACTGTCTTGGCTGGTCGTTCGAGTACAGTTTGTGCCATGGCATTGGCTTCAATTGCAAAGGACAGAGCTCAAAGTCAAATCAGCGGCCATGCTTACACCACACACCTTGAAAGCAGATCACTGAGATCAGCCCCCACATGGAGGTCGATCACCGCCAATACGTTGAGGATGTTGTGATTGGCGCCCAAGGAGGCGCCCAAAGCGGCGCCTCGCAGCTTCTGGTCTCATCAAAGAAGTACCACTTCTTCCATGCTGGCAAGGTCGAGGTTGTACTGTACTACAAAGTTTATGCCTTTCCGAACCGCCGGAGGGGAATAGCGCCTCGTGTGCATAAATGATATGCGGCCTACAGGAGGCGGTAGCAAGGGTCGGGGAGCTTGTTTGCCACGTGCTGCAGGTGGCGCCAGCGTTGGATCGACGGGCGTAGGCTGAACTTTGCTGGGCTGTCTAGTTTTCAAAGGAAGCCACACAATCATTCGGGCTCCTCTTCACATTAGCCGGAACAGGATGTCGTTCGACGTGCTGTCCTGGAGAGATGGCTGTGAAGGTGAGTGTTGCGCCCAAGCAGCATATGTAGCAATGCATATGCTCAAACGCAGAAAGGGAGTAAGGCAGCGTAGCGGTCTGAACAACGTGCCGAAAAACCTGCTGTTCCTCCGCTTCGTCAGGGCGCCTATACCCGGTTCCAGGAAACATTAGCAGATTGCGCGGCATGTTGATCATGCAATCAGTTGAGCCATCACCACCTCGAGACTGCGAATGGGCGTTTGCGTTTTGCAGAGATGTGCCTAATCAACGTCTAGAACGACTCTGAGCGACATCATGATTAGCATAGTATCCTTGGCCAAACGGCATGTGCCGGAATGGCGAATCAAGTTTCATCGAGGTCGAGAGCCCAACGAGCTTCATTCGCCTTCGCTCGTCCAAGATGATGCACGATGCAGTCGCAGATGAGTGGTAGCCTGTAGGAGGTAGAGTGGGTCGCGCGACGGAGGTTGGCTCGAGGTGGCTTCATGGTTCGGCGCTGCTCAGCCACACGTAGGTCCCAACGGAGAAGGGCGCGCACGAGGCAGCGCATTCCACCGCTCACGGACTCGTGGCAATCGCGTGGAGCTGCTGGGGCACAGGGCTGCTGAACGGCCCAAGGACATTCCTCCGACCAATGCTAGCTTCRACATTGAAACATGGAGGTCTGCGCTTGCAAGGCCTGCTCGACGCAGCCAGCAGGGGATGCAGAGGGAGCAGCCGGATGATGTGGTCCATGTGGGTTTTCTTTGGAGCAGTCTCCTGCACCGGGAATAGCCTGGAAGGCGGATTCCTCCAAGACGTCCACGGTCTTGGGCAATCGTGTCAGCGTGGATGATTATTCGCCTGAGATACGAGAGACGAGCAAGAGCTGTCATCGGGCAGGAGGTTGGAGCATTTCAGCCGAGTGAATAGGCGCGGAGCGGAGCGGACATCATCTGCCATGGCATGGCCGCACATGGCCAGCGACACTTCCCGGTGTCGATCATTTCGAAAGGGTATCAAGTCCGATTGAGTACCGCGCTTTCACAGGGTCCTGTATTGGGGCCATTTCTTGCTTGCTTGTCTTGTCAGCAACCCGGCGGATCTTCACTTCCTGTTCTCTAAGGAGTAACAAATTTAATGGCGGCGGACACTACTTTGCTTCGCCGCCGCTTGTGTCGAACAGCGGCTGGTTGATTTGACAGGCCTTGCATGTCCTCTGACTTGTAACGGAACCGTCAACCTCTGGCCGACGAGCACACAGATTCAGAACCTCCCTTCTGGCACAACGCACGACCACAGCAACCTCGTCGACGGGCCCAACTTCTACCCAACCCAACGTTCGAAACAGCAGGACCCGGATCACACCTCTGCCGGAAGCTGAAGGATTTCGAGCGAGCGAGCGAGTGGTTGGATGTTCATGCAGAGCTCGGAGACGTAATCATAAGCGTAGTGTCTTCTGTATGACAGACGGCTTTGCTTTGCTGTGCTTTGCTTTGCCTTTGCCTGGCCTGCCTTGCGAATCCTTCCAAAACTCCCGCGCCTCACCCAGCACGTTTATTGCGCCTCGCTCGCCGCCGTTGCCAACGGTCAAACGTTATCGATAGTGCCGTGTGGGCTTCTATCGAACGTTGCCGCACCCACTTTATCGATTTCGAATCCCTATACTTAGTATAGGCACATAGATTGCGACACCTCACAACACGGCCGCCGTCGTCATGGATGGCCAATACCCGTCGCGCATGCCGCCGTTGGGTGCCTTTTATACTAGCGGCTACCCTCCAATGATGCCCCCACCAGAGCCACTCCAACAGGCGGGACTCCACCAGATGCAAACGATGCCGATGGAGAATCTGGGGAGCTATGCACAATACGAGCACCCGAACCGCAGCAAAAACAACAACAACAACAACAACAACAACAACCTCCCAGCGTCGGCGCCTCAACGATCCCGGCGGAGACAACCGTCCGGTTCGGAGCACGTCAAGCATCGACGGACAAGAAGTGGATGCTACACCTGCCGGCAACGTAGAGTCAAGGTGAGTCGACGTTGAACGGCCGTCTTTCTGCCATGCTGACAGTTGTAGTGCGATGAGACACATCCAATCTGCGAGCGTAGGTTTGCATTCCGCCCTGCCATCCCGCACCAACTGCGACTGACGCTGTGAACAGGATGTCGAAAAGGTAAACGAGAATGCGCCTACCCTGGTGTCTCGTCTTCGCCGAAGCCGTCCAGGAGCGGTGGTAGAACGAGGGGATCACCGGATGGCTCCAGTCCATCGTGTAGTGATCTGGACGTCGACGATGATGAACCTCTATCGGCCTTGCCAGAGGATGATGACGGTGCAGCCATGGATGAGCCACGCTCCGCCACCACATCCCGTCACAGACGATCCATCCCAGCAGTGCGTGGGAGTCCTCCGCAGGGCGACGTGGCCCCTTCTGCAACACGAAGCAGGCGAGAAGGTGGAGAGGAGCCGTCGAAACTGGGCGGCAAGCTTGATCTCACAAAAAGTGCTCGATGGAGCTCGTTGCCAAAGGATGTCAAGTACTATCTGAAGCATCACCGTGACAGCTTGACCCATCACCATTACGGCTTCAAGTACGATGGCGGAGACTTCCTCAAGACGACCTTCTTGGAAATCGCTCTCAATGATAGCAGCTCGGCGCTACTTTACGCAATCGTTGCGWTTGCAGCATATCACCATGCCATTGCTCGAAACAACAAGAGGATCTCAGAGTTCCTATCCTATTACAACAAGTCCATCGCGTGTCTGCAGCACTCGCTGAAAAGTAAGAGACACAATGTCGCAACACTTCTCACGATCCTTCAGCTCGCAACGATCGAGGTATGGAATGCGCTGGGACCTGATATCATCTCATGAATGCCTACTGACCTACGAAAAGGAGTTCCTCGGCGATTGGGTCAATCTACTGGGCCATCAAAAGGCAGCGCACCAGCTCATCGCGGACCTTTTCACCCCGCAAACGATCATGCAGGATGAAACCCGCCGCAAGATCATCAGCTGGTATCTACGGTTTGACTTGTTCGTTGGAATGATGTCAGGCGGGGAAGTGACCATGGACCGCGAATGGTTCTCGGCTTCCGCCGAGTTCTACCAACGTCAGACGAGGGACAAACCCAACGATTTGGGAGCCAGATTTGAGGAATACTTTGCGACATCCCGCTTGCTGGCGACCGACGTAGCGCTCCTCTTCGCCAGCAGAGCAAAGAACACCACCAGCGACGAAAGCTTCGCGAGCAGTGTCGAAATTCTGTCCAGACGGTTTGGAGAGTTTGGCCGCACGATYGAGAGCGCTTTGACTGATCCAGCTTGCTTTGTCAAGTCATTTCCGAGAGCACCGCCGCGGAACGAAAACGATCTGTTCGACTATCAGGACCCTCAATTCCTGTACGGTGGGGAGGCCGCTACCATGAACTTCGTCTTGATAGACCATTGGGCTATTGAGCTGATGTTCAAGTTTCAGCTCAGCCTGGCCATGGGACAGCCAACGTCACCTGAATTCGCTGAGATTGCTATGAGGAAGTGCAAAATGTTCGAGGCCATTCAATATGGGGAACAGTCACCGGCCGMGATGCTGGGTTGTCAAGCAAGTCTTGGCATAGCGTGTCTCTTTCTGCCTAAAGAGGAGCGCTACACACAGTGGGCCCGACGCAAATTCGCGTCCATCGAGCAGCTTGGGTACGCAGATTTATGCCGTGGAATGTAGAGCAATGCTGACAGATTTGCAGATACAT
Organism: Ramularia collo-cygni; assembly: GCF_900074925.1. Lineage (NCBI taxonomy): Eukaryota > Fungi > Ascomycota > Dothideomycetes > Mycosphaerellales > Mycosphaerellaceae > Ramularia > Ramularia collo-cygni. Next base: position 436,774 of record NW_019716261.1, read on the forward strand.
CTATCCTGCCGCACTTCGAACACGCATGTCTGAGCTGTGGGGAGAGGATGTTAACGACTGGTGGCTTCCCAACAGTGAAGGTTACCCAAGTACTGTCAAGACCATACGAGACTTCATCGAGTATAGAGCAGCGAAGCCGACCGATGACTGGTAGGTACTCACAGTTTGTTCACACTTTTACGCGGAGAAGAGCATGGCTCACCTTTTGCATACAGGAGCACGGGCGTTCGCGAGATGAGCGGTATRTTCCGGAAGCTCGAAGTCGACGAGCACGGACTCCCCGAGGCATTGAGAAGTCCATTGAGCGGCTCAATCGACAGCAATTCCAATCCTTGGGAGCATGAGAGCAGTCCAGATTCGCAACTACCATTGACTTGAAGGAGATCGGTGGAAATCATTGCAACTACAAACAACACGACGCGCAAGTCACATTTGCCCGTTCAATTGCGAGACACTTGCCATTACGGCTCTTGTCGCTGCACTCTATCTCGACATCCCGCCATGGAAGCTCCGAGCTTGCGCCCAACTGTGAAGCTCTTCGACTCGGCCGGATGTGTCAAAAGCTTCGAAAGACGATTTGTATCCTTACCGCGGCCTCAAGATCATTGGATGTCCAACGACTGGCACAGAAGCGGTATCGCTCTGCATCTCTCACTACTGCGGCGACCTTACTGGTTCCGACTTTCAAATACACGCCGTCTTGGAACTGGCGGTGTCTTGGCGAATTGGAAAACCCGCGAGGCTGAAAGATCATCCCATCTTCACTAGTGCCCATGATCTGCTCGTGCAGAAGCGACAATTGTTGGCTCCAGCCTCCAGGGCTTTGAATTTAGCCAGCCGATGGGTTTCCGTCTACAACCGTACCCAATTGCCGACTCACTTTTCAACCGAAATTTGAAGGTTCTTAAAAGGCAGTTTGACGACGTGGCTCTATGCTAAACATGAAGCAAACTCAAATATGAGATTTAGGGGTCCAGGGGTTGATCACACACATGGTGCGCGTGGCAAGCAACCGACATGCGGAATGCTCGGACGCCGTTGGGCACGCAGAGTCAAACGCCATTCATGACTCTGTACATGTCAGCCTGCTCACCATCGATGGTCCATTATTGATGATTCATCGATAGACTCGCGAACATGTACATCTTCAAACAACTGCGGCGCTTTGCCGATGCGCCCTGCCTTCCTGCTTGGGATTAGTATGCAAACTCAATCCCACCCGACTTTTCCTCTTCCGACTCCATTGATAAATCCTTCATCCTGTGATCATGAATTCGACTCATGGTCGCTGTCTATCGATTCCTGTCCGTTCATTCCGACAACATCCGTCTTGTGTGCGTGGCAGATGTACCCCACCATGTCATCTTTCAATATTCAACTCCTTCGCTCCAACAGCGCGCATCAACAAGAGCGCGGTGAAATTCCCCCTCCCGAGTCAGCTGTATAAGATATCTCCACATTTGGAAGTCGCCAAGCTGAAAGTCCAACGGCTATCCACTTCACGTGGCGGAGTTGTGGAGATTGAGTCTCACGACCAAGAAGCAAGCCCTCGAGCAAGCAACCGATATGGTCCGGCGATAGTAGTCTGATCAAGACATTATTATATCCGCACTTTGACAGTCTTTTTCCTCTCCAGAACCTCACAGAATCGAAATCTTTGCATCACATCACCGTCACTCTTTTTTTGTCTTTCGTTTCCAATCCGTCAGTCACTACATCATCATCATCATCATGTTTCGCGTCATATTCGCAGCCAGCGTGGCATCGGCTCTTCCTCACGCTCTCCTTTCCGCTTCCATTGACATTAATGTCTCCCCGCAGAATGGTGCAGAGGCTGCTCTTACATTAGAAGCATGCGCTCCAAGAGCAGCAGGCACAGGACCCTCTACCACCCCTGACTCCGCCGATGCCTTTATCATCAACACTGCCTTCTCCGTCTTCGCCGATACTGCTTCCACTCCAAAGGGATACACACAAGTCTTCCAGGATCTATCAGGTTCGAATATTCAGCTCGACAGCTACTTGCAATTGTGGGTATCCATCCTTTCCAAATGCTGTGATTAGCCAGCCAGTCTTACAACTGACTTTTATCATAGCCATTATTTGACCACTTATAGCACCGCGGACTGTGCGAGAGCCTGTGACGAAACAGAAAACTGCGCGGCTTTCAACATTTACTTTGAGCGCGATCCTGTCGTCGAGCCAGCGGCTGCTTGCCCGGATCCCGCATCCACAGCAGCGATCAAATGTGCTTTGTATAATGAGGCTGTCGATGAGACTTCTGTTATTAACCTTGGTCAATTCCGTGAGGAGTTTGAGGTTGTGATTGCTGGATCTAATGGTGTGTTACTGTTTTTTTTTTTGGTATTATGTGTCCTGAGATTGTGGTTCTAATCCTTGTGTTTGTAGGATTCGTGAAGATTGGAGGCGAGATCCCTGAAACTCCTGAAATTCCGGAGAACCCGAATATGCCTGGAGAAGGGGATTCTCCTGATACGCCTGATACCCCCGACACTCCCGGTAGCGGCTCACAACCAAGCAGTGGTCAAGAACCAAGCAATGGCGAGCATCCAAACGAAGGCTCAGAACCTTCAGATCCAACTCCATCAGAGCCCCTCAACCCTGGTCCAGAAGAACCCCATCCAGATCTCCCATCCACCAACGAGCCCTCCTCCCACAATGCTCCAGTATACAGCTTGCCTGAACATGGAACAGCACCAAAACTCCCGGCTTGCCCTGCTAAATATCACGAGTAGATTTTGTCGAAAAGGTGGCTCGTTTGTTGCGTTATGGATGGACTTTATAATGTAATTCGATTCTAGCTTTGTAGATATTGGGGGTTATTAAATTGATCGAATGGATTCTTCAGACGATGACGTTGGCGTTGAGAATCGGGGTGTGGAGGTAAACGTATGCGAGGACGGGAAGACTGAGAACGAGTTATGGCATTAAGTAGCATTGAACTACCTAGTTTCGAGAGTTACCTCAAGGTATCTATCTACATATGAATGCCCGTAGGTTGACGCATCGATCTTAGAACAAGCAGACAGTCCTCTGTCTCTAGCGTTCTCCGAGCATCTTCTCTCCGCCTGATCATTCGCTTCAGAGCCGCTGCAATTCTTCTCATGAGCAGAATGGCTGGTCATATGACGGAGAGAGATGGAGGATGAGGGTGGGTCAAAGTCAAGAAGAAGAAGAAGAAGAAGTACAATAAAACATGGTATCTAATAGTCAAGTAATAAGTAAAAAAAAACAAAAAAACGGCGACTTCCACTCCCACCTCCCTCTCAAATAAAACAAACAACCCCCCAGTCCAACCCTCAAACCCCCTCCCCCAAAAGAATCCTCTCCTCATCCTCCAACCCCCTCTCCCTCAAAATCTCCCCCACACTCCTCCCACTCTCATCCCTAGCCTCAAGATCCGGCGTCCCCTTCTCAACCAACAACCTCAAAATTTTCAAATCCCCATTATCCAGCGCCTGCAAAACCGCATTCCAACCCCGATACRAAAGATTCACATCCGCCCCTTTCGCAAGTAAATGCTCAATATAACTCAAATCCTCCTCCCGATGTCTCCTTATAGCTTTAATAATCGGAAGATGTTCTCCCGGGGAATTGACATCTGCACCCGCAACATCCACCAAATATTTGAAAATGTCCTTGCGATTCTCACGGATGGAAGTGGTTAAAGGACTGAAAACTCCGGCGTTTTTTTCTTCGACATTCACGCCTGCTGTGATTAGTAATTTTACACTTTCGAGTTGGTTGGCTACGACGGCCATTTCCAACACCCCCTTGACGATTCTGTTGGTGGGGATATGTGGGAGGAGTTTTGCGAGGATATCGGGTCGATGAACAGCCATGGAAACGGGCCAATCTTGTCCTCGAATTCTCGGGTCCGCGCCATGAGCGAGTAAGATGTCGAGGAATTCAACTTGTCCATCTCGAATGGCGGTTGTGAGAGCTGTGTGGCCGAAAGCGTTGCGGGCGTTGATGTCGATGGGGATGGGTTTTTGATTGAGGAGGAGGTACATTAGACTTTCTTTATTCTCGTGCGCTACTGCGCATTCAATCAAGCCTTTTGGGGAATTGAGATCTGCTCCTGCGGCGATGAGACGGGGGAGGAAGTGCGTGCGATGATAACTGACGGCTTTGAAGAGGGGATAATCCAGTGCTTTGAGATTCGGATCTGCGTTGTGTTGTAGGAGAATTTCTACCAGATCGCCTCGGTCGTCGCGAATGGCGGAGCATAGAGGCGTGTAGATTCCGTCTTTTTTGGCGTTGATGTCTACGCCGTTTTTTAGGAGGATGCCGACTGCTTCGGGGGAGTTGATTGATGTGGCTAGTTCCAAAACGCCGGGTGCACGCTTCAGGTCTGCGCCGTGTGAGAGAAGTGCTTCTAGGATTGGGGGAAAGTGTACGGCTGGCCAGAGAAGGATTTTGGGGCCTGGGAGGTTGGGGTCTGCGCCTGCATCGAGTAGACGGATGACGAGGTCTAGTCGTTCGGAGGCGATGGCTTTGAATAAGGCTGTCTCCCCGTGACTGTTCTTTAAATCTATCCGATGTGGTGGTCAGTTGGTTTCATCGCGAGACTAGTAGTATACTGCAACCATGGATGGGGTTTCGTACCTGGATTTGCCCCATGTAACAACATACGCTCCACAAAACTCATCGGCGTGGTCTTGTTCATAGCATGAGTGAAAGGAGTCTCACCATTCGGCATAACCAAATTAGGAGCTGTTGACGGATCAACCTTGGCGCGAATTGATGGCTGGATAGGAACGCTACCATTCTCTCCCACGGATGGAGGTTTTCTGAAAGGTCTGTTGCCCGAATCTGGAATGTGCGAAGGACTCCCTCGCCGCCCATGTACGAAAGAATGAGTCGACGAGATTTCAGAAATATCGTCGCCTCGAATCCCAGCAGTTCGATCACCACCGTTGAGAGTTTGGGACCCATTTCTAGAACCCTGGTCACCATTCACAGGCCGGTCTGGAGAAGACGCGGCATCATAAAATCCAGGCGACCAAGGTCCATTCCTCAACGGAGAGCTTGTTCCACCGAAGCCATCCTGAGGTATTGGCGGCAGAGGTAATGGTCCACTAGGACTCGGCGGCGGCGGAGGCAAGCCAGCAAGAACATTGCTTAGTTGCCTTGTCTGAAGCGTGCGTTTCACTTGCGTGGGATCTGGACGCTCGAGAACCGCCGAAAGAGCTGTATACCCAATACATTGCGTCGTTTCGAATTTGGCATCACCAGTAGTCGAGGGAAGAGGGTGTGCTTCCAACCCAGTGCGAGATTGAGTCATGGATGCTTTGATCCTCTCCATATCTCCCTCAGCAAACAGTCTTCTGATATTAAGGCCCAGCTTCCCAAATTTATGTTTCTTTTCGCTGCTGAGGAGCTTATCAACCATGTGGCCGTAGACGGCGAAGGAGTTTTTCGTTTGGTGTAATCGCGCTTCCAGTCCTTTGGATGTAGTCTCATCGAGTTGAGATCCCACGCGAATGACAGCCGTCATCCCAGCTCTCGCGGAGAAAAGAGCATGACTTGTCTCGAGAAATTCAATCGCCAGATCCTTGAACCCAGATGGGGAAACCTTGACGATGCTCAAGTATTCCAGAGTGTGGACGGAAATACTGTTTCCCAAGGCAGTCGTGCCGGCGCAAATCTCCAGGAGTGATTCGGTTTTCTTGCCGCCCACCACAGGTGGTGAGCGCATGGTGACGTGATTACGTCGAGCCGACGTGTCGTTTCCAATGCTCGTGAGGTGCATCTGTGAGAAGGAATGGAGAGACCGAGCTACGTAGGTAGAACTCGAAGACCAGAACGTGAGGTGGTTCCCAATCCGGTCAGCTGGGTGGCATTTCTTTCACGCTCAGACAGAAGAACAAAGAGAGGTGACCAACAATAAGAGTGATGTGTGGAATGTGACTAGTCGATCATTGTCCTTACCTTTATGCATGTGTTTGGGCTAGATCATGCAGCGGAGAAGGGCAATATACCGGAATTGCTCTGTAGTTGTTACGATGCTCAGACCTATCGATATCGCAAAAAAATTGCAACACCTTCAGCGTCCTCAACAGCTCTTCTCATTGATTAGTGGGCGATTTGGGTGGTGGAGAAAGTCCTCGCAAGCACAGCATCGGCCAATTGTGTCGAAAACAACACTCGCCATGCTGACTTTGAGAATCGAACGCTCACGCCTGTGTGTTATGGTTGCTGTGAGGCTGAGCGATGTTACGCTAAGGTTTGGTCGTTGGCTGCCAAATCGCGATGTTTCAAAGTAAATTCCAGGGTCGACCAGATAACATCTCGATACTTGCTGTATTCATGCGCCGATCTTCATCCATATTGCGAAATCCATCTATGTGTAACATGATCTCCACGTCATCACACCAGGTGATTCCTTCAAATGTACAAAGCACTTCCATGATGCTTCGTGTTCTGCTCATACAGCGAAACGCCTGCAGCTTTAGCGTCCGTCCTGTTCGGGAAGCCATCAAACGATCGAGCGTAGGTAGCCACAGAGTGCGCGATGAGCTGAGTATTCACCACCCAGGCCGTGACATTAACATTTCCAACATCATCGCAGAGCTGATGGTAGCAAGGATCATACCAGTCGCCAGCTTTACCTCCGAACATCTCGGCTTCTTTCTTCGTCTTGATGCCCTCGGCGCCTGTGGCAATACCGCCTGCTGGGATGCCTGCTCGAATGAAGCCGTCGTAGTCGGATCGCCCATCAAAGGGGATGAAAGTATAGTTGAGGCCCTTGGCTTCGTACCAGTCCACGTACAAATCGCGAAGCTCTTCGGAGCCTACTGGGGAGTCCTCGTTGGTAGCATTGTAGATTTGGTAGGCGAAATTCGGCGAGCCCATCATGTCATAGTCCATGAATAGTCGAACTTTCTTGTTCTCTTCTGGAGAGAGGGAGGCGGCGTAGAAGTCGCTCCCGACAAGACCTTCCTCTTCAGCTGCCCACCAGGCAAAGCGCACGCAGTTGTTGACGCTATATTTGGTCAACTGCTTGGCGACCTCGAGAAGGGAGAGCGTTCCAGATCCATCGTCGTTGATGCCTGGTCCTTCAGGCACGGAGTCTGAGTGAGCACCGAGCATTACGCCTGCGCATGTTGTAAGTGACATGTCCCGTTCTCAGGAGAAAGGATGGCAGGCAACACTGTTTCTGGAAATCACATACAGTTTTCGGGATCACCCTCTGCCGTCTGAGCGACGATGTTGGAGGAAACAATTGTTGAAACGAAAGCATCAATGCTGAGAGCAGAGATACAATGGTTAGTAATGTACGTATCGGGGGAACGAGACGCAAATGTGAGAGCACTCACTATGCAATAGCATCAACATGCTTGCCCTTCTTCAGTTCCTTCAAGTAGGACTCTGCTTCCTCTCGAGAAATGCCAAAGGTTGCGACGTGGTCTTCGCTGGGAGTGCCCATGGTACCGTGAAGAGGTCCGCTCTCGGTGTTGTAGACAACTGTTCAAACATCAGCCACAACTCCCATCAACTTCAACTCATCGTTTTTACCGGCAGCGATCGCGCCAGCTCTACCAGAATTTGCACTCTTGTCGCCAAAAGAGCATGTACCACGCTGGATGAAGGCAATGTTGCCCTTGACACTGGGTGGGTAGTCCGAAGCAGAGCATCCACTCTCGTTGACGAGAATGAGGTCTCCATGGACAGGCTCCTTGTCCTGGAGTGTTGCTTAGCATTTCCACTTTACTTTGATCGGATGGAATCCAACCTTTGTAGGTGGCGTCAGGCTCATGGCCGACGCATTCTGGATGACATCTGAACCGATGACCAATCTCGACTCATACACACTGCCAGAGAAGGCGGGAAATGACTGGTCTGAGAGGGTGTAATAGTCGCCGAGTTGAGCAAGCTGGGACCAAATGTACTCCAGAGTTGCTTTATGGCCGGCAGAGCCTATAACTCTGGTTGGTCGATTGTATTCACTGCCAGTCAGGTATAAGCTATTGTCCGTCGAGACATGGGCCATGCTATACGTACTGCCAACTGAGCTCTGCGAGCTTGTAGAGATCTTCGGCTCTCGCCGAGAGCGTCTTGCCATCGATGCTTGACTCCAGCTTCTTGCTGTCGACCAGCGGCTTGCCAAGACCCTTCGCTTCGGAATCTACCAGCGGCTGTTGTACGACATGGGCCGCCACGCTACCAAGCAGAGCGGCGGCGATGATTCCTTTGAAACCTCCCATGATGACGAGGATGATGCTGATGGTCGAGGTTGTTGATGGGAAGGACGGGAAGTTGATCACCCTCGACTCTTATCACGCGACTGAGACAGGAACAGAAGCACAGACCCCGGATGATCGCCCCACTTCCGCTCCAGCGGGCCGGGTGGGTGGCTGGCTCTCGGTTCACTATCGAGGCAGGCAGGCAGGCATCAAGCATTACGCATACCTCAGCATGGACATGATGATGATATAAGACATCACCTCTCTTCCGACACCTTCACATTGATTCTACATGACAAAAGCAGCCATGGACGAGAAACACAATCTGCTCTTCGACGAGGGACTTTCCCACTCGCAGCCAACACAACGCCAGCGCCTGTCGAATCGACCCAAGACAGTCCTGGTCGCCGCTCTGGCCATTCTCTCCCTTCTCACCTTTCCGAGATGGATGTCGTCGTCTTCCTGCTCTCATGCCTCCAAGGAAGTGACCTACACTGGCGAGAAGATTTCCTGGAAGCCGTGTGGCGACGTCAGTGGAAGACCGGTTGAATGCAGCAACATTGACGTGCCAATGGACCAATTCAACGCCACGAACTCTGGCGATAAAACGTTTAGCATTCCGTTGATTCGGTTACGAGGCAAGGACGCGACGAAGAACTTGCTGTTGAATCCTGGAGGTAATAACTTCATCCGATGATAGCATCAACATTTTCCCCGAAGTTGTTCTGACAATTGCTGACCATCCCTTCCTCCTTTCAGGCCCAGGCGGCAGCGGCATGGAATTTGTCTTCAGACGCGGTAAACAGCTATCAGACATCGTCGGAGAAGGCTACCACCTCCTGTCTTTTGATCCTCGCGGCATCAATGGCTCCAAACCTGTTGCATCTTGCTACCCAACTGAGGAGGCCCGCAGGCAGCTATCCTCGGTGGCTGACTCTGAGCTTGTTCATGACAGTCCCAGTGTGTACGCATGGACACAGAACTTTGTGAAGGCTTGTGCCGATACCATGGGAGAGCACGGTCGGTACATCAACACGCCACAGGTCGCTGCGGATATGAACAGCATTCTCGATGCTGTAGGTCAGACGAACATGTCATATTGGGGATTCAGGTACGCATTCGTTCATTGTTTTGAGCCCAGATTGCTTTTACTCACGCAAAGTCAAGTTATGGAACAGTCCTTGGCCAGACATACGCCACTTTATTCCCCGACCGGTCCGAACGCGTAATCATTGATGGTGTTGTCAACAACCACAAATGGTACAGCGCCGATCTCGACGCCGAGTCGTTCACCAACACCGAAGATGTTCTTGAGGGCTTCTTCGACGAGTGCATCAAAGCAGGAAAGAACTGTACCCTCACCCAGCTTGCAGATTCCAAAGAGGAGCTGGCGAAATTGGTCTTCAAATTTTCCAAGGAGCTCAAGAAGCAGCCGATCAGCGTTTATATCAACAGCACTGTATACGGAACTCTTGACTATGCTAGTTTGTGGTACAGTGGAATATTCCCGGCCATGTACAAGCCTGCGACGTGGTGAGTACCACCCCCGGTGATGATGAAGTGCTTGCCCTCTCTTGTAAAGGAAGTCGGATGCAGGACGAAATGGGCCGCGCTTTGTGACATCACGCTAACTCCTTCATTTCGACGTTTAGGTACAGCCTTGCAGACAACTTGGCGCAGCTACTCAAAGGTAATGCCACTGCCGCCTGGCAAGCATACTCAAGCGACAGCTGGGGCATCGAAGGAGAAGCCAATCAATTCGTCACATTCTCCGACGCTCTCAGCGGGCCCAGATACTGGACGCAGGACAGAGAAGAGCTCTTGGAGCAAATCCTCGAAATTTCCAACCAGAGTCTATTCGCTGCCAGCGAAGGGGCAGGCTATTACGAAAGACAACAATGGGCGATTCCTCGAACACACAACTACACTCAAACGCGTGGCGTGGAGACTGCTCACCCTCTGTTGATACTGTCAACATCCTACGACCCAATTTGTCCTCTGATCTCTGCGGAGTCTGCACACGAGTCTTTCGAGGGCTCGCAGATTGTTGAGGTCTTGGGTTATGGACATTGCTCTGTCGCTGTGGCATCTACCTGTCTTGCGAAGCACGTCAGGGACTTTCTCTACAACGGCACACTCCCTGATGGGCACACCAAATGCGTAAGTGGAATTGAGGATTAATCTCATATCTCTCTGCCTAGCAGCCTATTTGCTAACATGCCAATCTGTGTTCTAGGAGGTCGATAGCGCATATTTCATCAAACCAGAAGAGGATGGCAAGGTCGTTGCTCAAAAGACCTTTACCGATCCCGAGGAGGAGAAGATCCATCTCGCACAGTTACAGTTGGCGAAAGATTGGCAATGGCGAATCTAAGCAAATTGCTCTTCCAACTACATGGCGTGCGAGCTTTCAAATGCTCTCTTTGGGTCTAATGTTGAATCTGTCTGTCACACGAAGTTAGCTTTAATTCAACACGATCGATCTTGAAAAATATCCACATCACAGGCCTCGCATTCCTAAACTTCTCCCTGTCATCTTCTTCCCCAAAATACTTTGCAAGCTTCGAACAATCCACCCTCCACCCTCCACAGCCCCATTAAAATCCTAAAACCCCACCGCACAAACAACCGCAGTATCCCAATTCTCAACTTATGTACTGTATTTACTGACAATATAGCTTCTCTTGGGTTAAGGTGCTGTCGTAGATYGCCAATGTTCACGCTCATCGTTGGGGAAGATTGAGATGGGGAGGGAGGTTTTCTCGGGTGTATGATGATGGAGTCAGTCGAGGAGAGTAAAGTGAGGGATATGGTTGGATTGGATTGGTGGTCTATTGTGGATGAGAAGTTCGTTGGGGATGTTGGATTTGTGTGGAAATCTTGGTCTGAGATGCTATCTTATCATTGTTGATATATGGATTGTAGACATCACTAGGTTTGCTCCTCGGATTGAAATGCAGAGGAATATCATTTACTGGTTTCTTACTCCGTCGTACTTTTGACATGACTGGAGATCATTTCAGGGCGTGTAAGATGGGTACGCTATGAGATATCCATCATGCGAGTTCGAAATGTGAGATAGGTAGTCCCGTCCGTAATGTGAAAGTGAATGTATGCACGCTCGATAATGTACAGTATATCCACCTCGATATATACGTGCGGTGACAACAATTCTAGCCACATTGACACTTTTTTAGAGCTTAGATTTGATGCTCGCCGGATCAGACCACTGTCCGTTCTTCACATTCACAGGCGTGAACCAAGGATAGACTGCCGGTGTATCTTTCTGCACAGTATTTTTGAATGTGGCCGGACGCTTCTCCAAGAATGACTTGACGGCTTCCTCGTTGTCCTTGCAATGTTATTAGTCATGTCACTGAGAGAGAGAGAGGCGGGAAAAAAAGCTTACCGAACCAAGCCTCATCGCTGCCATGACTCGACTCTCCAGCAAATGTGCCTCCTCGGCACTATTGGGACCTCTGTAGAACATCTCCCGGATCATCCATGTGCTGACCGGGCTAGTCTGAGAGGCAATCTGCTCAGCGGCCTTCAAGGCCATAGGCAGAACGTCCTCTTGCTTGTCACAAAGGTCTGAGAATAACCCATCGAACGCCTTTGAGTTTGCAGGAAGGATATTTCCAGTAATTGCAAGCTGTAACGCTCGGCTGTGGCCCACCAATCTCGGCAAAAAGTAACTTGAACAAGCCTCTGCAATGAGTCCACGCTGGGAAAAGACGAAACCAATCTTGGCTTTCGACCAGACGTATCGCATGGTCATTGGCAATGTCATTGTGATACCAACGCCAACGGCATGGCCATTGATGGCACCGATGGTTGGTTTGGTGCAGTTGTGAATGGCAAGACTTGCCCTTCCACCACCATCACGATGGTTCTTCTCGTTCTCATTTTTGCCATCGCCCACCAGTTTGAAGCCTTGAGGAAGCAAGAAGGTCAGTATCTAGGTGCGGAATCTCACGGTGAATACGCACCTTGGTTCAGATCTTGGCCTGCACAGAACATTCTGCCCTCTCCCGTGACCACAATAGTCTTTACTCTGTCGTCGATGCTGGCAAGACCGAAGAAATGCTCCATCTCATCCGTCATCACGTCGGTGAAGGCGTTGTTCTGCTTGGGGCGGTATAAAGTGCATATCAAAACTGGGGTGGGCTCAGTAGAGGAAGCAGGATGATGAGATATCTTGATTTCCTGATATGGCAAATCTGAGTATGCCGCAGGCAAACGCGTTGAGGGAACTTGGCCGCTAGACATGATGATGCTGAGATGGAGAGATTGAAGAGGAAGATGATGATGGATATTTCAGCAAGTCATCGATATCATAACAACTTACGCTGCGAGCCGCGGCAACGTTTCGATTGCAGAGGCGGGAGAATCCGGGAATAGACTGTGGTGATCTTGAGGGAGAAGGAGGTGTGAAGCAGCTTGGAGAAAAGCCGAGGCATGGACATATGTCTTGGCAAAATGCTTACGTCCGTGGGGCAAGACATCACTTCCAGAGTCCAGAGTCCTCCTGCTTTCTGCAACCACAGACAACACTTTCATGAATACATCATTCGACGGGACATCAGACTCTCCGCGATACTGCTCGGTTGTGTCATCCTAGCCGCCTGGTCGTGAGCGAGGTCGTAATTTCACCGGTGAGGACTGGAAGACTGTGAAAGATGGGAACGTATAGGTTCGCGATCTTGGTGCGGAGGGGTCTCCAAGACGCGTTGCCTGTCCAAGATGTTTGCTGGAGGTGCTAATGACTTAGTCAATTGAGGCATCTCTCGGAGCTTCTTTTTGAAGAAGAGAATGGGAACACACGAAATGAATTCCACGTGTATTGAAAGCGGATGCAGATCTGCTTGGTAAGGGGCACTTTAACATCGAAGAAGCTACCTGTGRATTTCATCGGGACTCTCCTGTGCATTCAGCTAGGAAGATCGGCCCTTGTCTTGAAAGACAAGACTTGTGGTGGGTTAGAAGGACAAGGATCCGAAGACTCTCGCATCTAGACGGATTCCCATGCTGACCGTCGATTGTGGGATCCAAGATCGAACAAGTGACGAGCGGCTTCACTTCTCAAAACAGTTATTTCAAGTCGATTGAGTTCACTTTTCTTCGGAATTCCCCCAAAAAGCCATCCCATTCAATGCCCTAATCACCGCCATCGCCATCACCCTTCCTTCCACATCCCTATCATTCCAACCTCAACTCGCCAAAAAGTTCCCCTTTCCATCAAACGACACATCATGAATCTCCTCCAACTTAATCATCAACTCATACCCATTATCAAAATCTTCCGGCTTCAACTTCCTCTTGAACTCCTCCGCAATGAACAAAGTCATAAAGTCCGCCGCTTCGACCACATTGGTCTCCCATTCCTCGCTATCATGTTCCTCCCATTCCGGGCTACCAACTTCGTTTGCCACACAGTCCCAAAGATCGTGGCGACGAAGAAGGGCTTTCATGTCAATGTACCAGGTGAGGAAGTTGTCGGTGTAGCGTGAGAGGTTTGGGATGTGCGCGGGCACGTCGATGTGGCGCATGCTTGTGATTGTAGTCTGCTTGATTGAGGCAGGTGTAATCAGGAATAGATTGATGCTTCTGTGTTATATGGGGATTATCGTTTGCTTATTCTTTCTTCTAATAGGAAAGATTGTCTCGTTTTTTTTAGAAGCAATCGACTTCAATACAATGAACCGTTTCTCGAACTCTCTACTACATCTGTTGAAGTTGTACGTCGAGTGCAGCGAACGTTAGCATAGCTGTCGAGACTCTTGTCGAGATCGATGAGACTTTCGGGGCGGATCCCACCTTCACACAACCTATTTCCTAAACCGATCTGTTACGTAGCGAGCTGGAATAGCTATTGGACGCCGAGAAATTGCTTGTGCTACTTTGCGCCTTTCCATTTGATCGAATGTTCTTGTACGTCGAGTGAGTTTTTCGCTTCTAATGCCGCAAACAGACCTAAAGGGCTGTAGACTAGGCTATAAGAATCCTATGTGTAACGTTAGCACACTATTAAGTGTGCTGACCGGAATAAGTAGTCTTAAACACCACATCCTCGTCGTTATTCTCGTCCGCATAACGCTGCTGCTAAAGACGAGGACGAGTATTAATGCCCACATCCTTATCATCGCCCGCATTACCCTTCTTGCCTCCCTTCTCACCACTCTTGTTGCCACCATCCTTGCTAGTCTTGCCAGTCTTCTTGCCACCATCCTTGCTAGTCTTCTTACTAGTCTTCTTGCCACCCTTCTGGCGACCCTAGTATAACGGTAGCGGAATAGGTCTCGCAGCCTTCTAGAAGAGCTCCACGGCGTTAGTGGCCTCCTTCATGCCCTCGATCAGCTCCTCACGCTTCTTTAACTCCGCCGACTATAGGTGCTGCTCGAGCTTCTGCTTCTTAACCTCGTAGCTTGAACCATCGTGATTCCTATTTGCTTCCTTCCGTAACATTCACGTAGTCTATAGTCTGATATAAACCTTCACGCAACGCTACATCAGCTAGCTATTCGTACGCACACATCCATCGAACATCTTCGGCATCCACATCCCCTTCCACAAAACATCTTCCGCAGGCTTCATTCAACGCAACCGTTATTGCATAACAACATTGTCGACTACACGCTTCGTCGCCATCATGGCCGACGCCAATGTCTTCCGCATTGGAGAGCTCACCGCAGAAGTGCGGATGCTAACACATAAAGCCTCTCTGTCGAATTTATCGCTCTTGTACGTCGAGTGCAGATAGTACCAGCATAGCTCTCGAGACAATTATCGAGATCTTCGAGCGAATGTAGGCGACGTCGGGCCTTACGCAGCTCTTCTCCTGGCTAGAATCTTCACCCAGCGAGTGATACACATACACGCCCTTTTCAGCTGAACACTATCTAACGGAAGACCTCGCCTAGAAAGAGGGATTTGCGACCTCGGGAGTGGCTCAGAGCGGCATAGTCTTCGATGCATCTTGTGGAGAGCGTCAAATTCATGAAAAGGCGAAGTACATACATCGATTTCTTTATTAAAGTGCATCTATTCTGATTTCAAGCGGGAAACGTCTATTCCACGCTAACTCCGCCGTCTTCTTCATGCTCCATATCGGCATTGCGTTCATTTTCAGCTTCTGCCTCACCCAATTCCTGCTGTTGTCGTCTGTTCCACTCCAGCCGAAGTGCCTGGGCGCAATGTCAGTTTGCTGTGAACTAGACAGAAAAATGGTACTTACCTGTCGGCGATTCTCGTTCTGCTCAATGCGTCCGTCAATCTCCTCCTGTCTCTCCCGCATCCTCTCACGCAAAACTACATACTTGTCCCCGATTTTGTGCAAACGAGCCAAATGGCGCGTTTTGGCCCGCTCAATCTGCTCTTCCAGCTTCACATCGGCAACTGCCATCTCATCCCAACTCAAATCCGATTGCATTTCTATGTCCATTTCGAGTGTTGTGCGGGAAGTTCTCATACGTACATTGGCTTTGCCCAGGCGGTTGTATTCCTTTTCTGCAGCGCGTTGGGCTTCACGAGCACTGTCGGTGGCGTCCGCCATGAGGTTGACTGTTTGTTCTGTTGCTGAGTGTCAGTGAAATTCCCTCGCAGTCCTTCACATGACTCACTGTKAGAATCGAGAGCGCGGTGGTGTATGTGTAGGGTTTGGTCTTCAAGAGAGGGAGAGTGATGATGGTGTCAGTCAGTCGTGTGAGGATGGATGTTGGAGGCTCTCGGTGATGTAATGGCCAGTCCGACTGAACGTGGTGAAGCTCCGGAGTCTTCCTCGTAGCAAATACGATATCAACAAGAGGAAGCTGTTTCTGAAGCGTAGGGTCGTGATGATGAGCTGTGTTCTGAGCCGAGAGAGGTCTTGTGGTTTGCAGAGAGCTTGCAGAGGTCCGCAGTGTTCAGTTCCAGCAGTCTTCGGCGTCTAGCAGCGCTGCTAGCGCGAAGTTCAGATTGTTGATATCCAATCTTCACAGCGACGCCGAGTTTATCTTCGCGACGTCAACAACACCCACTCCACCTGACACCACTGTCGAACAGAACCGACGTGCCAATGCAGAAATCCGAGGAGGAAGTCTTCGGCGAACTCGCCACCATCATGTCCGCCATCAAAGAGGCAGAGATAGAGTCCCGGGCGCTCGTGCAGCGTGAGATGGCCGAACCTGTCCACTTCAGAGCCGAATATGCAGAAGAATCGTCGGCGACCGCGTGTCAGAAGGMCATCAAACTGAGACGCATATTCCGGGTGCGAATCATTCTTCCTGCAAGAAAAGACACACACTGACTTGCATCATCAGAACAAGGCGCGGGACACTGCTGGGTCCTATGCATTAGAGCCCGCATCCGCCAATGGCCAGCATGAGCAACAGGGTAAGAAGAGCAGCCTCCATATGCTGAAAGTGGAGCAGTGGCTGCAGCCAGTGCAGCAAGAACGTGCCACGCTGCATAGAATCAGCAACCATTTGGCTGCGATGGCGACTCAGCCAAACGTGGCACCCGCTGGCCCAGTCCACGCACCTCCGCAGCGCTATCCCCCGCCACCGCAACAGATCGCGCCAGCTTCGCTCAGCCACGGAGCATTCATCAGAGAGCACCAATCACGCAAGCCCTGGGCGGCGTCAGCACCCTCCCGCAAAGAGCGCCTGTGAGTAATCGCTTGATTGGAAAGGACCTGTCTCACGGAATGCTTCTCGCGACGAGAGTTCCCCTCTAGCTCGACTCCAGAACGAGCTCAGCGAAGACGTCGAAGGTCTGGAGTGAAGGCCAAGGGACGGGGCCTGTGTTGRAGCGCAGCTTCTGCATGGCCCGCTTCCAGACGGACTTGCAAGCCTCTGCGTCCCACACCGACCTATCGCAGGAGGCTTGCGAGACGCGATCAAAGTCGATCTACACAACGTCAGAGTTGGACGAGTCTCCCAAGCCAGTGAGGAATATCTCGCAAAGGAGATGGGCGAGAAGACTCCAAAGAAGCGAGCCACGCGAGGGAAACGAGCTGGCCCAAGGCAAAATCTGCCCCCGTCCGTGTCACCGACGGAGATGGCAATKCCATTGACCTCCGTGCTCTCGGTATGAACAGCGCCAGCGCTGCGGAGACGTCTTCGGGTCCGACCAACCAGGCCACATATGGCTCCCGTGCCGCATAGATCCTCGATGCTCAGAGACAGCAGCATGCGAACGACGACGCAACGCGCGGCGTGGATCAAATGTCCTATGAGGAAGCGGAGGACCCGTAGTCTTTCAGATCGTTTTCTTCGGGGCCCAGTTGGTCGAGTTGCTGCGATCCAATTGACGTTTGCAGAGCTGTCGATATGAGGATTGTTCATCAGGACAAGGCATCCTCAGTCATGTCCACAAAGTCCCGAGGCCTCGCTCTCTACAGGCTCGATGATTTGAAGCCCGTTAGAATCCTTGCTATTAGCAGAGTGGCCGTTACTCAATTGAGAGTGCAGTTTAGGGTGCTGCTCTTGCTGATAATTCTTCATATCGATAGCTCTGGACGTTTGAAGATGGACGAACGCGATTGCCAAAAGCGCCGGATTTGGTGGTGCATTGGGTGGCATAGTGGCGGAAAGATGTTGTGCGATAGTTGTTGCTAGAATTAAGCAACAGTCGCTGAAGCTGTGGAAATTGACGTTAATAATGCCTTGCAGAAGACCGCTAGCGGCGGAGGTCCACGCCGGTAACGACAACGACGAAGGGAACAATCACTAACATTCGACCTGTTGAGCATTCGACGCGCGAACATGTCCTTCCACCTGCTGTGTTCCGGGCCAAGTTGATCGAGTGCTGCCTATGGATGTTGTCCATTGCGCTAAAAGATGAATGAAGTCTTGATCTAACTCCAAGCGCGATCATGATTCGAAAGGATAAGGAGACACGGAGTTTTTGCTTTTCACGGGCAATGAGGCTCAGATACGGAGTGAAAGAAGTAGGGACAAAAAAGAATCTCTGACTGAGCTAGTACTGCATCTGCGCGGAGAATGAAGACCTGTTCAGACATCACTTACGGCGTCCCCGTCATGCTGACTTCGCAATTGCACTTCGTGATATGTTCATCTGCATCTTATAGGCTCGCCTCAGATACACACAGACAATAGCACACATCGAAACCAAACACAACGACGACAGAGGGTGGAGGTGTGAGAGACGGAAGAGAAAGGGAGGTGAAGGGATGGAAGTGAAGTCGGCCCTCGATCCGGCCTTGGCATCGCCGACTCCGACCTAGCGTCCGCAACCCATCATCATGAGGGCAGCTCAAGGCCCAAACACAAACACCATTCACAGCTCTTCATCATGGCCAACGGGTGGGCAGTACCTTATTATCAAACTCGAGCGCAAGCTAACACATCGTCAGATGGAGTCTCCTGATCAGCATCCTCGTCGTCGTGGGCGTTCAACTCCTCGCCTGGTTCTTTAGCCCCAAAGGCGAGAACCAAACGTACGTCGCGCATAGCCACCCATTCCCATCGAGTCTTGCTAACGTACGCACAGCGTCTGGCGCTCGACCGTCATACTCTCTGCCGCGGCTTGTTGGCTTATGTGGGGTGTGTTAGAAATTAAGGACAGGACAGCGGCGAGCACTGCTAACCACGACTTCTAYAGCCATAACATTCCTCGCCCAGTGGCATCCTCTCATCGTCCCCGAGCGAAGCGATTTACGGCCAGAGTTCAATGGGGGAGTAAAGAGTGGCAGTCAGATGTTCTAGATGGGATTGGGATAGTAACAGCGGGCGAATACGGCGTTCTGGGTGTACAAGAGCATGTAGGGTTAAGGAGATATTGCAYTGAAGCAAGCAGGAAGCTTTGAGACATCACAAGTTTGATGATACTGTCGATATGTGATATGTAAAGACATTGCAGAAGGGACGTCATGGTATGTTAGCCCAGACCGATGGTCTCCATCAATCTCCGCCAGACTACGATGAGGTCTCCTGTCTCAACCACACCTGCCGCTGCAACGCCACCTTTCACTCCGACAACACGAAGGGTTCCCTGCAAAGATCAGCTTCTATACAATACTTCAAAGACTAACAAGACTTACCCATCCAACTCCAGCTCTGAAGATAGCTCCCACAGCAGCCAGCACAGCAGCTCTCACATACCCACAGTCCAGCAAGATCTCCAACGCCGCCACGTTGTTGATAATGACAGCCCAGGAAACCGCACTCGCGCTGCTTGGCAAATCATATTTCCACACCAGCAGCATGAGCGGGAAGAGTTTCGTAAAGCTTGAAACCAGCAGTGCCGTGCTAACGAGTGCCGGATGCGGGTAATGCGGGATGAGAGAATTGAGTGGTCGGGGGAAACGCACAGAGAGGAGTGCCCGGATGGGAACGTGGAAGGAAAAGGTCTCCACGGCGCAGAGGACGAGAAAGTAGATGTATTGCACTAGAATTGGTTGAGCCGCGATCCAGCTGGTTGATTGAGATCCATCGTGGCTGATGTAGGTGCCATTCAGAGAGGTTGAGTTTGTGTAGGTGGCCGGAAGCAACGGAAGTGGAAGTGGTGGTGAGAGTGATTGCGCTTCGGACGATGGTGTGGCCTTTTCAATGCGTGCCCAAGTAAGGTAGACATCGAACAGGAGCAACAGAATTCCTAGGCGGATGATCGATGGCTGTTTGGCAACATCAGTAAAGCAGAAAACTATGAATGGAGAAGAAACTCACGTCAAACTTGTCGTCAACTCGTCCAAGTCTATTGAACAGAAGATGTCTGTAAACCTGAAACCGACTCAGCACTCGAATCCCTATGTATAAATGTAAGGACAAATCAACAATCTTTTCCATACCTGAGGTTTAATCAAGACCAAATCGATAAACAAGACCACAAAGTCATGTTCGACGTATTTGTCGGCGAAGCGTTTGCAACGCGGACATTGTGTGAGTCGCACACCCTTTCCGAGAGCCTTGTCGTCGGCTTTGCTGTATGTGGTGTACAGCGCGGCCACCGGATATCGACATTCAATGCAGATGGGCATACCTTGTTCTTATATTATTGAATGTGTTCCGGACTCGGTCGATGGTTGTGGCAGGTGGGAGAGAGGACGAGGGAGCGGAGTGAGTTCCGCGTGGGCGATTGAACTTTGGTTCGTCCCAAGAACACTTCCACCTACTGCGTTCCCTCTTTACGCCCACCAGTACGGTATATATGATTACTTTAGGGAGTTTTGAGGATGCGCTTTCCAATAGCACACTCTGGACGCTTGTCCGCGGACTCAATGCTTTCCTCTCCGTGCCTCACCATCATCTCTACTCTCTCTTCATCAAACGCGAATCTCACCCTCGGACTTCAATACTCGGAGAGACCCTTCAACTCGACCTTGGCCGCTGTGCTTCTCGCTTGATCCTTGTCATGATGAACAAGGACACCAGAGCAGAGCGTCTACGTCGTCTGCAGCGTCAGCTATCTGTCCGCTTCGAACAAAGCCATGCGCTCAGGAAAGAGCAAGGTAGGATCGAGAAGCGGATTGAAGATCTCGAACATCGCAAATTAGTGACTTGTATACATTGCGAACACTACTCGACATCAATCCCCTCTGCCTTCCCACTATCCTCGTCCTTGTCTCTATACCTCTCCTGCCCATCGTCACTATCACTCTCTCCACCCAACGCGTATCTCTCTTCCTCCAATTCGTCCTCGCTCTCCTCGTCTGTTCCTTCCGCAAAGGCATTATAAAGATCATCACCTCTCTGTTTTCTCCTCCTACGATTCAATGGAACGTTCGCTTCATCGCCTTCTGCGTCCTCATCCCTTCCGACCATCTCAAATCCATATTCGTCTCTCAGCGTTCGCTTTTTCCTCCGCTGGACGAAGATCCAGATACCGAGAGATGAGAGGAAAGCGAGGATCAAGAACGCGGAACCATAGATCCAGATCTGAGTGCGTTTGCTAACGCCAAAGGTGGGGAAGATGTGTGGAAGGAAGTTGGTTCCTGTTGTTGGGGTTGCGGAGGGTGCAGGGTCCACGGTGTGGGTCGGAGGAGAATGCTCTGCTTCCTCTCCCGCTGGCGTGGGAATGATGATAGGAGTCGTGACGGCCGGGGTAGGAGTTGGTTTGGTAGGACGATCGATATGGTCGGTGGGGTTACCTTCAGGGACGCCAGTATGGTCGGAGGGAACGGCGACGGTGGTGGTGTGCGCTCCGGCAGTTTGAGTTTCCGGTGGATTCAGGGAGTCGTGGTCATCGTCATCATGTTCACCTGGAATTGGAAGAAGAGGTTGATTCTCCCCGTCGATGCTCTCGCCCCAAAGTTTGAGACGCCAATCCGTGAATATTCCTTTGTGTTCGTTGACGCGGGTGTCCTTTACAATGACAGTCCATTTCCCAAGACCGGTTTCTCCCCAGTGGGCCACGCTCATAAAGGTCCAGTCGATATAGCCGCTTGCTGCATTGTCGTTGCGGCGGTGGGTGGCGATATGAGAGACCATGCCGGTGGGAGATCTCAACTCGACTGAGAGGTCTCCGCGACGGGTGTGTTCGACGTTCATGGTCACTGTGACATGTTCGATGCGCTCAAAGTTGGCTTTGGTGAGCATGTCTTGGGTGACTTCGAAGGAGGAGGCCAATCCTTGGTCGCCTTGAGGAACTTCGTGCTTGACGTGAAGCCAGGGTGAAAAGTACCAAGCTTGAGGCTTAACGTTGGTCCAATTCTTTGCTGCTTCGACCAGAGCATATGCATCTGCCTTTCCATAGCCGAATTGATGACCAAAGTTCTTGCCCATTGCCTCGTTCATTTGATAGTCATCTGGCTGGTCGATTGGTACGGCAGTGATGATTGTGATGTATTGGATATCTCTCCATGTAAGCTGCGGGTTGACCTCCATCATGAGAGCGTACATGCCAGCAACCAATGGTCCAGCAGCGGACGTTCCCCCATGATTGGCGTAGCACGAGTCCTCGCCAACATCTGTGGTGTGGATGGCGTCTCCTGAACCAGAAGAGTAGGTAACGACCAACTGAGCAGCACATTTCTCAGAGTAGTACGGATGAAGGCCTTTGCGATCAATACCTCCCACGGAAACCGAGTAGATGCTGTTGGTGTAACCATCGAAGTTGCAGTTGTCATCATTCGCAGCGCCATTGCCGATTGCAAAGACGAAGATGCTTCCCAACCCTCCTCGACCTTCTTGGATTCCCTTGAACATGGCGCGACGGATGAGGATTCCTGGTCCCTCCATCGACTGCCCATCATCCGGTGGACCCCACGAGCAAGAGTAGATTTGTGTCTTCTGAAAGCCGTAATTCAGTGCTTCCGCCTCATCCGCGTCGGAGATGATCTTTGACAGAATACGGACACCGGCGATTTGACTGTCATAGGCGACACCCACTCCGCAGACATTGTTCCGGGCAGCGCTGACTTCCCCAGCACAGCGTGTTCCATGTCTATCATCTGACAGACGCGGCTTTGGATTTGGACCCGGATCGTTGTAATCCCAGCTGCCATCTGCGTCGTAGTTGGCTTTGAGGTCGTTGCTGTCCATGTCCAATCCATCGTCCACAATGCACACGGTAGCGCCCTTGCCCGTAACCCCTTGCTGCCACACACCGGTGACGTTGATATCATGACCCAGCTGCTTGGAGTTGTACAAATGCCATTGATCGTGGAAGATGGGGTCAATGATGCTCAGATTGGCCGCAATCTTGATGCCGATCTCTACCGCTTCGTTGTATTCATCAGCAGCTTGTTGACGGCGGTATTCCGGTACGCTCTCCTCTTGTGCACTCTCAAAGCCCCGCTTCACCAGTGGGAAACGCTTGTGCAGTTCCTGCTTTTGTGAGAGAAGCACATTGTCCAGCACATGCGGTAATTCCGCACCCGCTTCTCGTTTCCGCCGTCTTTGCTTGAGGGAATCTATTTCTGATCTGACGTGATCGTACTCGTGCTGTCGATTTGGAGTGTAGAAGATGTGGTGATCGTCCAGCTGGCCCAGTGGTCCTTCATATTGCAATCCCAGGGAATCCGACACGTCGCGCGCGTCAATTCCAGCCCGCACGTGCACTGCATAATAATCGTAGGTATCGTAGTCTCGTCGTGATTGTAGTCGGGTCGCTGCCCCGGATGCCGGGAGGAGGAGGAATCCCAGGCCCCAACCCCACGGAACTCTCATCCTGGGAGATGTTTACGAAGGGAAAGAGTGGAAGGGAATTAAGATGCTGGGATTATGTACATCGGCCGTGCTGTAATCAGGCGACAGATCGTGAATTGACGGAATTTTGGAAAATCGATGCTCTCTGCGGGTGAACACCTATTGTTTCCAGGCCTGAATAAGGATGTTCGGCGAGGAAGGATCGACCCGGCTTCCGTGTCGATCGGCGGAGAACAAAGAGAGTCGAGTGTTGGCCGAGCTTGTGCGAGAGAGGTAACTACATTTGTTAATTATATGCCATGAAATGACACGCGTTATTGAGATTGCTCATGTATGACCGTTGAGGACTGACTTGATTGAAATGCTACTCATTGTACCGTGGTGAATCAGAGTGATTCGTGTTTGAACGACGCGAAGTCCAATCTTGGCATCCCCGGTCCCGCTCGCCGCTCTTTCCTCGTGCCTTGCAGGGGTCAGTCGTCACTTCCCGTCTTCACACTTCACGCAACACCCGTCTGCTGTCACTACTCGCACCACTCAATGAGACACAACATTCATCATGTGGGAGATTATCGGTGGTACTCAGCTCGCTGGGCTTTGCCCACCGTGTCTTTTCTCTCTTTGCATCCTTCAACAACGTACATGATTCTTACGCGTCGGACGGAATACAGCCGAGCAACGTTCTCAGCCATTTCATTCGAGGGCGACTTGCAGGTACCATGTAAAGGGTGTCACTCCGCTTCGAATCAGTTGTCCTCCGATGCGTGATGGAGCTGCAGTGATAGTTTGAAAGGCTTACGGCGCTACACTCGGGAATTTTAGTATTTCAGCAGCAGATGCTCTTACCTTCCCTGTTGGATGACGTTCTACCTTCCAAGCAAGCATACTACAACGGCCTACCTGGAAATCCGCAACCCAATCTGGTCCAAAGACCAATGGCTCATAGACGGAGAGCTTAGTCGACTTGCTGGATTTCTCCGCCCTGCTTTCCAAAATACTCTATCAACGAACATGCCTTTCAATTTTTACTCAAATATATCCACCTCTTGAGACACCCGCGAGCAGATTGCCCATTATGGACCAGCTACCCGCCTGCAATTCTAGGGTCTCCGCCATCAAAGCCGCGGTGATGCATGATCTTCATTTTTTTACTGTATGTGCTCACCACATGCACGTCCGGGAACATTACAAGACTCAACTGGCTAGATAAGATCTTGAGAACGACCGCAAGATCCATGCGATGGACCAGAGGTACGACGAAGCTATGGCGGGTCTTCGTTGCCCTAGACATGCGAAGGACGTCCCCAAGTCGGAGGCTGGGGATGTTGACTGGGAGAGTTGGAGGCGTCTTTGAGAGCCCACAAGAGATACGTGAGGACAGATATGGCGAAGGCGAAGAGTATTACCGCGATCGAGATGCATTTGTAGTCTGCTCTATGTGGTATGATGCATCCGGTGACCGCTAACGGCAAGGTAGGACGACTGTTTCATATGACTGACTTGGCGCACAGTTGCTATTTATGTGCTTTGCTCTCCGGACACGATGATGGCTTGTAGGTACCGGGAGAGATCGAGTTAGCAGACAGAAACTGAGCACCATGATGGTGTGCTACTGTGCAAGGTGTTCCACGGCTTTCATTTATGCCATCATCATCTTCCTCATCTTCATCTTCATGGTTCTATCTCATCTTCTGCTTGCCCAGCTTAAATGTTTATCTGTGCGTCATCGGCACGTGTCAGCTAAGCTCGAGAAACTCGACTCCTTTCCCCTCTCATACTTCTATCAACATCTACGCACGCATCAACTACCACGGAATGGATTCCAACATGTCATACGCTGACCTCGTGCCATCTGCCGCGGCGGAGGATCTGCATGGTTCGTTAATTCGAAGATCTCGTTCGAGTCTCGCGCGCGCTAATATCTGACAGATACTGCTTCCACCAGCACTCTTAAGTCTGCCGCCTCCAAGGTCTTCGCTCTGCCAGAGCTCCTCGAGGCTATCTTGCTGCACGTGTCGCTTGACGCTTGCAGAGATGGTCCACCACAGCGCTCTGCAAACGCCTACTTTCCCTTCCCAGCCAAACCACTCTTCGTCCTTCAGCGTGTCAACAGTACTTTCCGCGCAATCATCACCCACAACAAGATCATCCAGCGCCGTATGCTCCTCGCTCCACATCCGGTTTCCGACATGGGTGCCGCACAACCCGGGGCAGTGGTATCCTGGTTCGGAGATGAAATGACAGGCGGCCATCCCACAGAATTCAGCGAACTATACGACCAGCCTTTTCGTTTCTCCTATGCAGGTCTCTGGATCTCGCCCCGCCTCCTCAAAGCTCTGCAGACCGCAGTCTCGGACCCCAAGGCTTCGTGGAGATCGATGAAGATCCACTGCGTCGATGGCGGTGAGCCCCTCAGGGTCCTCTTGACTCGGGATTTTGGTGGTGCGGGTTGGATGTTCAGATTCGAGGATGGCGTGACGCTGGGAGAACTCCATGATGCTTTGCTGAAAGTCGCGCCGGCTGTAGAAGAATATCGTCATTACATAACAGATCCCATGCTGCATGAGACTATGGAAGATCTTGAGAGGCAGGTGGAGATAGAGGTTAATGCTTTGGCACGTTTGAGGGAGGAGTGTAAGAGGGATGATTTGTGGGAGTGATTGAGAGCAAATATGGGGATTGACGGGGTTAGCGATGGGAGACATTATGGGGCGACCCACAACTCCGTGAAGCATGTGCGCGCCATGCTCTGGTGAGGGAGGTATAAATCAGCCAGCTCACAAGTCCAAAAGGCCGGAGGTCAAGCATGGCAGGAACTGGGTGGCGGACTCATAGAAGGATCAGGCGTTTCTTATTTCATTTCTCTTACGACTCTCGACTTTCTAATGTCTTCATTCCGTCTCCCCATCCTCAATCCGTATGTTATCCCCACGTCTGCGTAGAGAGAAGAGACGTCTCTCCACGTCATCAGAATTTGGCATGTGCTAGCCAAGACCTCGACCACACCTCACGATCTTTGAGACTAATCGTTCGCCTCCACTAACCACTTCCTCAAAGCAGGCAGACTCCGACGCCGGAATGTCGAGTAAAGGATCGGACCTCGCCACGGCKGGAGAAGACTCGTGTAGTAAGTATCGTAATCAGTACATGATCGAGTTGAACTGACATTCAGCAGACAGCATGCATCCTCCAAGCCTTCTCGACTCCGCCGATAGTGGCGCATCTGGTATGTTGCTTAAACGCGTCACGAGATCACTTCTAACACTCGACAGGTACTACCTTACCATCGCTGTCTTTCAGCTCTGCCACAGGAGGTCCATCCGGTAGGTTCATGGAATAGAGCTGGCGAGCAAGAGAGAAAGAAAGAGTCTCACTGACACCTCCCAGCCAACCCACCGCTCCTCTCCCTCTTACCACCCACTCCACCCTCCGCCGCCACAAAAGTGTTCTCCATCCCTGAGCTCCTAGACCCGATCCTCGTCTACCTCGCCTCCAACTCAACAACTTCACCCAGCTGCCTCCAGCAGGTATTCCCTTCAGCAGCCTGCTCCCTCTTCCTCCTCCGTCGCGTAAACAAAACCTTCAACAATGCAATCGCTCGCAACTCGACAATTCAACAACGCATGTTCCTCGCTGCATGGCCCGCAAACTCCGACAATACATCCCATCCTCTCTCACGAATCGAATGGTTTGGGAAAATGATTGGAGGATTCAATCCCAATCCTCGTGTTCGTCGCACGAGGACGAATTCAGGGATGATTGAGATTACGGATTCTTTGTTTGAATTGTTTTATGATGCGGAATGGGATGAAAGAGCTTCGTGGAGGGCTATGGTGCTTCATTGTGATGTTGGGGGGAAGTTGCTGAGGGTGAGGATTTCGGAGAATACGAGGGTGGTTTGGAAGATTAGGTATGGGGATGGATTGACTATGGGGAAGTTTTATGATGGGTTGAGGAAAGTGGGGCCGTTTTTGTTGAGGTATAGACGGCTTGRGAGGGCGGGGAGTGAGGGGGGAATGGGGGAGAAGTATGCGGAAGCTTTGAAGGTGTTGTTGGAGAGGTTGAGGGAGGAGTGTGAGAGGGATGATTTGTGGGAGTGATGAGAGAGGGGTAGGAAACTGAGTGAGATGCTGCTGCCTGAGAAAGCTCTCGTCAAAATGATGGCTAGCTGGACTATTCGGAGATGGGGAATCATTCGACTGCACGATTGCGATGATGGGGGAGATGATGTGCTGTCTGCAAATCCCGACAGCATCGAGGCTGGAATTCAGTCGAGCAGACGAGCCGGAAAAGTTCAACGGTTGCTTGTTGCTGCTTTTCTGCGTGGTTTGGGTTTTGTCTTTTTTTTGAGTCTTTTCTTTGAGTCTCTTCTCCTATGCCGCTATCTTGAGTTCCATGCTCCCATCCAACTTTACCATCGTCTCCCTCCATATATCAATTTCTAGCAAGTATTGTACGTCACCGTCTTCATCCACGCCAAGGGCTTTACCGAAGTTCGAGCGACGGAATCGGAAGATATGTGGTAATGGAAAGCCGTGAACCATGGTTTGTATTACCAAACGAGTGGATTTTGACGGCGAGGTGGATGCAAGCAGAGTTGATATAATTATTCATCATCTTAGCGTCATATACATCTTCGCGGTCCGGAAAATAATTGTTCAATCTTTTAGCGCCACTCGACATTCATCAACCAACTTGACCAAGTGGCATTCAACCTGAAGGTCTCTTCGCATCAACATGGCCACCCAGAACGCTTCCTCGCGCGCCATCGACTCGGCCGTCGAGATGCTGAACGACTTCGTCGCCGACAAACATTCGTCGCGTAAGTGCGAGTCTCATAGCTTTTGTAGACACGCGCTGACACTTGACATCAGCCATTCCACTCCCATCCGCGGAAGTACCTACCCAGACTTCTAATGACCCAACAAATGTATCTGCCACCGCCCGAGTCCTCGCCATACCTGAACTCCTGGAGAACATACTGCGCCTTGCAACCTCATCTCCGGTCTATGCATTTACGACGAACAAGCGATCAGCCCCTGTTTCGGGACGCAGACACTATCGAACCCCATGCAAGAGACTTTTCATCCTACAGCGAGTTAACAGCACCTTCAAGGCTGTGATCTGCAGAAGTAAGGTGCTGCAGCAGCGTATGTTCCTCCAGGCATTCGATCCGCCTAAGGAGATACCTTCAGACATGGTCCATACTTCCTGCCAAGAATCCTTCCAGTGGCTCATTTCAGGAGTCGTTATCGAGCTCAACTACGTTCAAGAGCTCACTGGTCGACCCGAACAGCTGAGACTTGACTCGCGATCAAAGAGCGGAGTGATTATAACCAGCAGTCCTGCTGCATCTTGGCGGAAGATGAAGCTCCACTGCGTCAAAGGTCGCGGCCTAATCGACATCATTTTGTGCACAGAGTTCGACGCTGACTTCCCAGTGTGCAAGTTTCGTGAGCAGGACGAGATGACGCTGGGAAAGCTGTATGAGGGACTAAAGAAGCTGCTGCCTTTGCTCGCGCTTGTCCAGGACCTCGAGAGGCGCACGCGATCAATCTACCTTAATCGAAATATCTGGGCACCCAAGAAACTGGAATTGGCGAAGGAGAACCTTCGAGTGGAGTGCGCTCGGACTGATCTGTGGGATTGAGAACCTGGGATGTTCTATCTCAACAGCAGGCAAATCAAGTAAGGCAGCGTGGTAGAAGAAGCTCTGCAGGGAAGTTGGAGAGCTTCATGCTGCTCGGTGGTCCTCAATTGTCATCTCGATGGCTCTCTTCAGAAACCATGCGATACGGCGAGATTTCAGGGACGATCAGCTCAGAGCAACGACGCTCTCGGGGCTCTCAATATGACACGATACTCGAGAATGCGGCAGAACAGCATTGCTCTTGGATGGAATCTTATCATTGTCATGGTCAGCGAGTCGTCAACTCAGCCTGATCTTGTTTCAAATGCACATTAATACTCGAACAGTTTTCCCATTACCGTGAATTCTGCTTCTCAGCTTTATTGGAGTCGGATTCTGTCCCAGACGCCAAGCAAATACCTGACAAATAGGTAATATGGTATGATAGTAGCTAATCCCAATCACTTGAGAATCAATGTCAAGCTAGCCTCCACATTTCAACCATTGGCATGGCAGTTCTTGACTGAGATCGATCGTACATGCTTCCACAGGCGTATATATCAGCTTGACTACGATCTTTACTGCATATTATTCAGCTCAGAGACTTACACGACGCATTACAGTGGCCCATGCCTCTCCGTGAGGATCTCCCCTGAATCGTACGCTCCGTGGCTTCAAAGATCGGGGGGAGTAGGAGATCTTCTGGTGCTTACAGTATAGCTGCATGGGCGCGACGGTGTAGTCGAGCGATGATCAGTTTTCTTCGGCTCCGAATCCATTCATCTTGATGCAATGCCTCCTAAAAGCCATTTCTCAGTGATGACATTTTGCATCAGATCTCGTCTTGTGCTCCAAAACACGTCATTTACCGAAGTGGTGTCGATTTGAATCTTAGCTTTTCCAGCTCAGACATCATTGCTAATTGCTTCACTGTCATCAGCATCCATCTCGCCTACGATGGAGCTCACGACGCCGAGTACCGATGCCACCTCCACTGTGGAGCCATCTGGTAAGTACGCTGGATGATTCGGAATCGCCCGCGCTGACTCTGAACAGACGAAGTGCCATCCTCGGTCGAAGCTCGCGCCA
Source organism: Ramularia collo-cygni (assembly GCF_900074925.1). NCBI lineage: Eukaryota > Fungi > Ascomycota > Dothideomycetes > Mycosphaerellales > Mycosphaerellaceae > Ramularia > Ramularia collo-cygni. Next base: position 466,788 of record NW_019716261.1, read on the forward strand.
CTCCAGTGCCAGCATCGACTCGGGTGTTTGCTCTCCCTGAGCTTGTTGAGAACATTCTCCTTCATGTGACGCCTGCTGATGGGCTCACGGCCGGCAAACTGGATCCAACACCCATTCTCTTCGTCCTCCAGAGAGTGAACACCACCTTCAAGAACACAATCTCCGGCAGCAAGTCGCTACAAGAGCGCATGTGTCTTAGACTTCACACGGATATGAAGCAGCGTCGAAGTCCGAAGGATTTGTTCGAATGGCTCTTGGAAAGCATTGTTGTAGTCAACGGACGGGTGGTGTTGGTCGGACCTGCAGACTCGTTGGGCATTGCCCGAGCCCTTCTTGGAGTCTCCAGATTGTTCTCCAGAGGCAGTCATGCCACAGGTTCACGGCACTACGATGCTGTACACGGCTCGGAAGCATCATGGAGACGGATGAAGGCCCACTGCGAGGAGAGTGACTTGAAGTTTGACATGGCGACTGAGAGCGATCAAATCATGCTGCCGAGCTTTACGCGAGATATGACGCTGGGGGAGGTCCATGATGGATTGCAGAGGCTTATCGCAGCTCTGAACCGGTACTTTGAATCTCATCCGTTGCGAAGACTACGGATTGACGAGGGGTGAGTACTCCTTCGAACGGCGCGAAAAACTCCGCAAGGCTCTGGAGGACGAGGTCATGCATGAACATTTCTGGTTGTGAAACATGTAGCCAGCATGCGCGGCGAGATCAAATAGGTCCTGCACGTAAGACAAGCCTCTGCGTGCTGAATTGATGGAATCGCCTAGCGACTTGGATCTGTCGCAGAAGTCGAGCTCTCTGGCAGTATCAAATCAGCAAACACTGCAACACGTCATCGAGAGAAATGTAGAGTGAAGAAGCTCACTTCACTTTCATTTCCACCAGCTTCTCTTCCTTCTTTCATCCAACATCACTTTATCCTCATCACAATTGAGGACCACTCGTCGCGGCGATGGACCAGCAAGACCGTGCGTCGCCTGCACTTGAGGTCGGCATGTCCACGACCGACGGCAGTGTCTCTACTGCGGTTCACGGTCAGTCCCGCGGTCCCTCCATTTTTGATCATACTGACATTGAGGCGAAGATGGAACCTCGCTCATTCCGCCTGCCACTCCTACCAGCGTAGGATCTGCCGCCCAGACTGTTTTCGCCCTTCCCGAACTTCTCGAGAGTATCCTCCTTCAAATCTCCACATTCAATCAAGAGGATAGGCACCTGAACCCAGCCAAGGACCTCTTCATCCTTCAGCGGGTCAACAAGACTTTCCAAGCCGTCATCACGCGCAATAAGACGCTGCAACACCACATGCTCCTTCAGCCGAATCGACCAGGATCGCAAGACTTCAGTATGGAGCAGACAATGAGCTGGCTCATGTCGAATGTCGGATTCTGCTGGGATCGCCACGAGCTGTTCAAGACGAAGTACAAGACGCTATTTCTTCGTCCACTCGACAAAGGCCTCCGTTTCGCCGCGACAAAGGATGCATCCTGGCGCAAGATGAAGATTCGCTTCGTTTCTGTCTCTGGCGAGAATGGCTTCTGGTACGACGACGGGAACGATATTGGGTTGTATCTCATTCGGGACCGTGGGGTGGACATGAGGCTCGGGAACCACGTTCGGGTGCTTCTCAGTCAAACTCTTCGCTTTGGGGTGGAAATGACGCTCGGGAAGCTACACGAAGGGCTGATTTCCTTCATGCCATCGCTCATCGAGTATGAGAAGGCTGTCGAGGAGGCCAAGGTTGAGAAGACGGTCATGGGCCCCCAGAGCCCTCCAAGGCGAACTCGTCCTTGCAAAGATCGACGAGATCGTCTTCGAAAGGATCTTCGAGGCCGATGTGCTCAGGATGATCACTGGCTGTGAGTAACAGAACTCTGGCGAGAAATCGGGTCTACGAGTTGAGAGTCCTGGAATCAGACTGCAAGGGACGCGATCTCCGTCGATACGTCCTAGACTTGGGTGCGTTCCAAAGGTTTTGCGGCTCAAGAATTGATCATGGTGATACTGGGTATGATTTCAGGTGCAGTAGCACCCCTGCAGTAGCATCAATGTCCTAGCATGATCGCAGAATTGATTCACTGTCGCAAAGTGCACATGTGATTCAAGAATGAATCCACTTGCCTCTGTTTCTTGCTTTCTCTCTTCCATGACCGCTGCACAACGACAACATCCTACGCAAACAGGCACTCGCATCCATTTCATTATCCTGTACGTACTACAGCGAGTCAACTGACGTTCCAGGCCACATTTCTCAGGAGTAGGACGCTGCGTAGGAAATGTTTCTTACTTCTCATCCCGATTGGCATGGGTTTGTCTACACCTAGCAGCACGCTATCTCTGGAGCTGGTAAACCAGGAGCAGGCACCTCATCTCAAAAGACCCGGGGCTTGTTGACGCAACATCGCATCTCACACTGACAACAACAAGTGCTTCAAGTGGCCGCTGCGGTTCAGAAGCGCCTCGTCCATACGGATGCCGTACACCTTCGTTCCCGGCAGAGGCGTGACGAAATTCCATGACCCCCTGTGGTAGTTGATATCGTCCATGGTAGAGGTCAATGAACCACGGGATCGTCTTCGCGTGCAAGGATCAAAGCGACGCGGTGATGGCTTGTGGGGATAGGATCAGGGACGTCCGCTCTGGAACCTTTGTGAAAAAGTCATTCTGTTGAAGGAGGGTGCGATTCAATCTTCCTTGGAGCGATTGACGGGCGGAACGGGGACAGGAAAGAATCCATGGGGATGACTTTGGAGTTGTGGTTCACTAGCGGCCCGCTCCGTAGCTTGGCGACGATCGTGTGGGGCCCCATGAAGACGGACTTGACTCCGTCAGAGGCGATGACGAGAAGCCTTGCGAAAACACTGTAGTATTGAGCAGTGTAATGAATGATCGGACTCACGTCGCTGGTCGATTAAAATGCCGTCATGACCTTCATCTGATACTATGTCATATTCTCGCCAAGCCAAATTGCCTCCAATATCGATAATTCCATTGATTGGGCCGTTCGAATCAGCCCAAAGGTGACGCAAAGGCAACCTAGATTTCAATTCATGTCGATCCCTCCGACCAGCCACCTAGGTTCTTCCAACTTTCAGCCCATCAACACGCGTTTGTAGCCCAACCTCTTCCATTCTCCCCCTTCCACTACATTTCTTCGATACAACGGTAATGTCTCAGTCGGAATAATTCTCACGTGCAGCACAACGCACTCCACGGCCCGGAAGCGCTCATCCGGCGCAAGGCAAGATCAAGATTCGTCGACATGTCTCACGCTCGCCGGCAGAGTGGATTATGGGAACGCAACGAAGACGGCTTCTTCCAACAATCCCCGCTGCCTTCGGCCAAGATTGCCGTCTCCGGCGCATACCTCCCTGAATCATCTCCTCCCTCTGGACCCTACAGCTATTATCAACCTCCCCAACAGCAGGAGAAGAGAAGGACATTCTCCGATCGCACTGTCGAAGAGCAAATCACACCTGAGAATATGGTCACTCCATCCAGTCGTCCTCCTTTGACCATTGATCCGGACTACACCCCTCCCTCGAATCTGCGAACCCAAGCTTGGTCTCCTTCACCTGGAGGCGTCGTCTCTCCACGCACCCAGCAGCCACAACTTCAGGAGAAGAGTAGAAAGGACAGCAATGCGGGTAATAAGTCTGGAGTTACGAGAAGGGGATCAGTGCCGGATCGCAGTCCGCTGCAGAATCTGGAGACATGGAGCAAGGACGAGAAGAGGGCAAGGGCTGAATTGGCTGAAGGGAAGCTGAAGAGTTCGAGTCAGAGGGAGAATAAGAGGGTTGTGAGTGAGGGCGATGAGGAAATTAGCAGGAATGGTAGCAACGGCCAAGAAAGGCAGAGACGTGTGTCGGGTCCGCCGAGTCTGGGATATCGCAAGGCCGTTGGCAGTGGGGAGAAACCAAACCAAGCAAGACCGTACGATCGTGGGCCAGACCAGCAGCAAGCTGTGAGAGATTCAACGGATTCTGCAGATCTGGGACGATCCGTGAGTGGGAAATACAAGCGACGATCGAGAGATGCTGGCTACGCGGGTGCTGCCGATGCTGCTGCTACGGCTCCCACCATTTCTAATACCTACGGTGGAGCGGCGGATAGAGGGAAGGCGGTATACGAGCGGCGGAAAAGCCAGGTCCAATCTGCCAACAATGGAAACCCAATCAGCCCGCCGCATTCGAGGGAGAACAATACTGTGCAAAGCGGGGATCAGGCGATGCGGCGCAGTGGGGAAAATGGCGCATATGCTGGCGAAGTAAAGAGCACTCTCCTGCCCAAGGAGAAGCTCAAGACGGCCAAGGATGTACCCGTTAACTACACTCTTCCGCCCCAGACAGTTGCTGGGCAGCAGGCTAGTAAGCAGGTCGGCTTTGACGAAGACAAGCATCATCGTCGACTTGGAGGCATCTTCCATCGCGAAGGACACCAACATCGAAGCTATCAATCTTCGGAAAAGCCTTCAGAGGACTGGCGAAAGGCAAAGACTGGAAAGCTGACGGTTGACGACCTCGATCTTGAGGGTGCTGTCAGAGCTGCGCAGAAACCACAGAAACCCAATGACGCCGCTGCAGCCGCTGCGTGGTGGGAGAAAGATCAGCGGTCTCGCCGTGTCAGTTCTGGCAGTGCTTCAAAGCCCTCTCCTCGCGCCAGCATCCCTCAAGTTGATGGACCTTATGAGGAGCAGGCTAATGGCTTCAAACCTCGCATGTTCCTCAAGTGCGGTCCGCTCCTACGATACACCGGCATGCGAAGAGAAGCTGCGAGAGATGGAGGCGAGAAGGAAACATGGCGCGGTAGCGTGATGATACTCACCGAGGATGCCCATTCCGATCTTTCTGCCGCGCCGGTCCTGAGGATGTTTCGGCAGGATATGGATCTGCACAAACCTCCTCCGAGACATTTGGTGGAAGCTGGAAACGTCGCTCCCGATGACGAAGACCCTGTTGCGGGACAAGTCAAGCTCAGTAGAACGGGCAGAGCACTGTATGTCCGCCCCGTACATGACATCGACGGTGGAGTGGATCTCAGTCGGGAAGAGAACAACCAAGGACTCTACTCTGCAACACGGACAAGCGTGCTCGGCCCTCAGGGAAACCCCGTCAATTCTGCCGCACGCCCGCATATCTCCTTCCAGGACAAATCACGCATTCGCGCCCGCGACGGCGAGAAGCTTGGTCGATATCGAGAGGTCAAAGCCACGCGCCTTCACTCCGAACGCGGCCATACTTTCTGGCGCTTCAACCTTGAGGTGGAACTTGCTAGCGTACAAACAAGAGTTGCCTACCGCATTAACAAGGGTCCTGCTGTGGCTTTTTGGGTTCCTGCTCGAGGAGAGACCATGAACGTAATGTTCCACTCTTGTAACGGCTTCTCCATGAGTGTCGACTCCAACACATTCTCCGGTCCAGATCCGCTATGGAGAGATGTCCTGAATCGTCACCAAGCGAAACCTTTTCATGTGATGCTCGGTGGCGGTGAYCAGATCTATAACGATACCGTTACGAGGGATACGACGCTGTTCAGAGACTGGCTGCAGACTAAGAATCCCGAGACAAAACATCATGCCGAATTCACAGAGGAGATGCAGGATGAATTGGAGGAGTTCTATCTTGAACGGTACGCTATGTGGTTCTCACAAGGGTTGTTCGGGATGGCCGCAGGACAGGTACCTATGGTGAACATCTGGGACGATCATGATATCATTGATGGGTTTGGAAGTTATCCGCATCACTTTCAGGTATGTCTTCGTGCCGAGTGGGAGTGAGGAGATGCATGCTAATGATGTTGTTTAGGCATCCCGCGTCTTCACCGGCCTGGGCGCCATTGCGCACAAATACTACTTACTCTTCCAGCACCAGTCCATCGCCTCCGAAACCGAAAAGGACGAGCCCAGTTGGCTTTTAGGGCAATCTCCAGGCCCGTACATCAATCAAGTCAGTCGCAGTGTCTTCCTCTCTCTGGGCAAGAGGATGTCGCTCCTGGGCTTGGACTGCAGGACTGAGAGAATGCGCGACGAAATCTTCTCCCAGGAGACCTATGATATTATCTTCGATCGCTGTCGACGGGAAATCATCAACGGAGAGACGAAACATTTGCTTGTGCTTCTCGGCGTACCAATCGCTTACCCTCGTCTTAACTTCCTGGAGAATATGTTAACAAGCCGGGTTATGGATCCGATCAAAGCTCTCGGCCGGACTGGAATGCTTGGCGGGTTTGTGAACAAATTTGACGGCGGAGTCGAGATCCTGGATGATCTAGATGATCACTGGACTGCTAAGCATCACAAAGCTGAACGGAACTGGTTCATCCAAGAGCTCCAAGAGCTGGCTCGGGAAAAGAGCGTGAGAGTGACGATTCTAGGAGGAGATGTTCATCTCGCTGCCATCGGGCGCTTCTTCTCCAAGCCCGAGGTTGGGTTGGGAAGAGATCGGGACTGGAGGTACATGCCAAACGTGGTGAGTTCTGCGATTGTGAACACACCGCCGCCGGTCATGTTGGCAGATGTATTGAACAAGAGGAACAAAATCCACTGGTTGGATGAGGCGACTGGAGAGGATATGATTCCGATTTTTAAGGAGGACGTTGATGGGACTAAGAGGAACAACAATTGCCTGCTTCCGCGGAGGAACTTTTGCGTGCTTGGAGAATACGTCCCTGGACAGACCCCACCGAGTAGTCCTGGGGTGGGAGGAGATTCTGGTGCTGGAAATGGAGAAAGGGAAAACAAGAAGAAGTTCCCGCCTGGAAGCATGAAGCGCACCATGAGTCTCACCCGTGGCCCTATCAATCTGGTTCGGAGACTCAGTGGATCGTCTAAGCKACGTCCGTCCATCTCCCGCCCTAGTATGGATTCTCAGCAAAATCGACMGGTGTTTGATGGCGTTCAGAGAGCAAATTCGCTAGGTTCCCATCCTCCTGACGGCTATGGCTTCCCACCCCGACAAGTTCCGCCTCCATCTATGCCACAATCGCGAGGAGGAGATGAAATGCAAATGGAACGTCGACCCTCATATCATCGCCGTCCGACAGATCTGACGGAGAGAGATGCCAGGAAAGCTGCGGAGCGGATTGGTGTTGATGGCAATCTTGATGGAAGGGCTCCCGGTGAGATCTCTCTTGAAGGTGGTTTGGACGTTTGTCTTTGCGTTGAGAGAGATCAGAAGAACCCTATTGGTGAAACTATAGGGTATCGGTTATTGGTACCGGCCTTGTGGTGTGAACCCGGTGTCAAGGGAGAGGGCGAGGGCGAGTTGCAGAGATTCTCGAGTCATCGAAAGAGTTTGCTGGAGAGGTTGAAGTTTAACCGGAAGAGAGAGGAGAGGGTCAGTACCGTTGGCGGTGCGGAGTATAATGATGAGGAGAGCGACAGCGACGGAGAAGATGACGGTGCCCAAGCAAGACAACATGCGGAAAGACAACATGCGGATGATCAGACGCAACCGCCGCAAACGCAAAGCCGACAACAGCCTGCTCAATATCAGCTTTTTCCCCCTACTAGCACTTCTGCTGGCCAGCCACCATCCCGCTACGCGCAACCGAAACCGCAGACACAACAGTACTTTCAACAGCCGAACCAACAGCAGCAGCCTATCCTCTCCACTGCGCAGAGGAGTAGCAGGGACAATCCCTCTTCAGCCGCGAACTCCATGGGTCTTTCGAATACAGGTCGCGGCGCAATGACCGCTCTGCCAAAACGCTCTACTTCCGGCAACGCAGCTGTCCAGTCAGGCAGCACTCCATCAGTGAGAAGTAAAACTGCACCGAGAGTTTCCATGGATGGATACGCTCGTCCTAACACTACAGAGTTTGAAGACCAAGATCATGCACACGCCTGGTCAAAGGGCTTTGCGGGTGGAGGACCACCCATCGGCGGGCACAACAGTTCTATCTCTTCACAGCAGGCAGGAAAAAACGGCGAGTATCCAAAGAGCGGATACCGAAGAGCTAGTGGTTCTCAATCACAACCCCAACAGTGGCAGGAACAGGAAGGAGATCATCATGTATTGGCACAGCAAGCCAATGGACGAGGAGGTCAGGAAACTGTAGGAAGGAAAGTTAGTGGGGGGTTACCTTTGAGTAGTGTTCCGCGGGACGGAGAGGAGTTTGAGGATTTCTATAGTAGTTTTAGCGAGGAGTCTGGGGATGAGGGTGTCGGGACGGGAATGCGGAGGAGAGGTAGCGAGAGAAAGGCGGATAGATTTTTTGGAATTGGTGGTAGAGCGAAGGAAGAGGATGGTGGGAGTGGGAAGAAGAAGTGGATGATTTGGAAGTAGACAGTTGGGTTCGATGGGAGGATTTCAATGAATACAAACGGGGAAGAAGTTCTTTTCTGCAATACACGTGGACTGTATGGTACTAGTCAAGCGGGCGTCTATCATGGTTATGGATAGCTTCTACTGCCGACTCCTACTCAGAGAGTAAGCATTGGAGAACGGAGACAAGTTTTTGATCTCGAGATAGTTGATGGTCGACCGTAGGGTTGTCCGAATGATTTTACCGTGCGACGTGTAAATTTGAGCCAAAATGTTGGGCTGCCTTTCATTGTATTCCGTCCTTGGACTCGTAGCATTTGATTGACCATATCTTTTGAAATTGACATGATGTTTGGAAGTCAGCGCGTGTAAAGCTGCCACCCGAGAAGGCAAGAGCTTAATGCTTGGCAGGCATGTGAGTGAAATGTGATTAGACACTCAAGCTCGCTCTCGATTTGAAGTATAACATCGTTATCCTGTACGTAAACCTTCAGTCCGCGTAACCAGGTCTCGACAAAAAACAGAAACGAGGTTTGTGATATTCGTCGCTTCATTTGTGGGGCATATTTTGATTGCAAAAATAGGCTAAAAAATAGGCCAAAAGAACCTTTGCCCCGTGGCAAAAAAGAGTCGAAAAAGAAACGAAAAAATGCTTTCACTTTGGAACCTTTTCAAGGACGAAAAAAATTGATTTCCTCCGGGCAGGCTTGAACTGCCAACCTCCCGATCACTAGCCATTGCTGGCATAACAGTCGAACGCGCTAGCCAATTGCGCCACGGAGGATCTTCAACTTGGTTGAAGGTGGCTATTTTGGATGTGTGTGGAAATTTTGGTGGGTATATCAAAGCTGCAACTTTCAGCCGGGCTTCAGCCGAAGTGCCTTAACTCAACCTGAAAGGCATTCAGGACGGTGCAAAGGATTCCTCTTGAGTCTTGAGCAGACTCATGTTACCTGCTGCATCGAGTTTGACAGTAGTGAGCATACGGAATCAATCCCTCGTCGGGACCCTGGTTGGGAATCGGGGATGAGGAACAGTGGTCCAGGTCTTCCGGTTATGTGCGGATAAGGGATGAAACGGGTGATACTGCTGCGGCGGAAGTAGATCTGGGGAATGCCACACGACACGCAGACGTGAAAGACTTGCGTTGAAAGCTGGTTAAATGCGAGAAGGTGTTTGTCTTCGAAAGGAGAAAATGATTATGCTCTAGCGCGAGGCTTTTCTTCCGCGCGTAGAATCGCTGAAGTCTAGACGCGTCCACAGCACTATTCGACGGTCAAGAACATCAAAGCACATGACATTCGGGATTCATCCTTGGATACGCTGCACCGGACAAGATGTGTATCTCTCAAACAATCGCTTTGTCGAAGCGGCGTAGACTATATACGGGCTGGCAGCCGAGGCTGCTGGCATCCCCGCAACGATGAGATGGCACGTAAAACCGAAGTGCCTTGCAATAGTCAATAATCGCGAATTGACCTCGAAACCATCCCACGCGAATCAAAACTCATCATCATGGCTCCAATCTCGTTCAAGCCGAAGCTCACCATCCCGGAGCCCGCTACAAAGCATGTCGTGCTATCGTATCCAGCACAAGGAATTCTGCTAGCAAGAATCAACCGACCGAAAGAACTCAACTGCCTCCACACCGAGGCGAGTCAAGAGCTGGAAGCTATATGGCAATGGTTGGATGATGAGCCGTCTTTCACCGTAGGGATCATAACAGGCACTGGCCGAGCCTTCTGCGCTGGGGCGGACTTGAAAGGTAGGGCCGAATACGGATAAATTTGGACTGTCGTTGACATCTCTGGCAGAATGGAATAAGATCAATGCTTCAAATAAGCCGCGTACAATGTCTGCAGCAGGATTCGGTGGACTCTCGCGTCGGGACGGCCGCAAGCCGATCATAGCTGCGGTCAATGGCATCTGCTTTGGAGGCGGATGTGAGATGATAGTCAACTGTGACCTTGTCGTGGCGTCAAAGAAAGCCGCCTTCTCCCTGCCTGAAGTCAAGATCGGTGTTGTCGCAGCTGCAGGTGCTCTGCCCAGAATCATTCGCACGATTGGTCGACCACGGGCCATGGAAATGGCCTTGACAGGTCGGCCAGTGTCTGCGGATGAAGCTCTTGAATGGGGTCTCATCAACAAAGTGGTGGGCGATAAGGAGGGCGAGGTGGTGGATGCTGCTGTAGAGTATGCAAAGATGATCGCGGCGAATAGTCCAGATGCTGTGATCGTTAGTCGAGAGGGCATCAAGCTAGGATGGGAGAGCATGGGTGCTGATGAGGCGACCGAATATGCCTTGAAGAACTGGCAGCCAAAGTTACAGGCCGGAGAGAACTTGRAGGAAGGAGTCAAGGCATTCGTCGAGAAGCGGAAACCCAAATGGGTGCCATCGAAGTTGTAAATGGCGGTAGGCATCGACATTTACTATGTATGCATTTCCATTATTGTTGATTTCCAAAGGACGATTTGACGCGCATTGATTAAACGGTCAATATGATTGGCTGAAATATTACGCTAAATCTCACCTCACTTGCTTCCTTCTCTTCAACCATTATGCTACAACACTTTGCACGGACCCACCGCCACTATCCTGTCATCGCAACMACTTCCAGAACTGATATCTCGAGGTTCACTTCAGCCATCCGGACAACTGCGGCTCGGGGCATTCTACCTGAACCCTCCAACGATCAGAGGCACTACTGACTCGTTGACATCTCGAAAAGTTTGTCCAATCACGGAGCAGTCTTCCGCCATCTTGACCAGGAAGTTTAATCGTTCGCAAACCAGTCGTCAAGATGTCCATGTGCACACTCCCCAATCTGCCTCGTATGTCCCGCGAAAAGCTCGCGGAACTCATCAGGGCAAAGACACCGGGCGTCGTCGTGGTCGACGTCAGGGACAACGACTACATCGGCGGCCACATCAAAGGCTGCAAACATGTTCCAGTCAACGAGCACGACTACCGCATGCCTGAACTCATCCGGACTATGAAGGACCAAGACACTGTCGTTTTCCATTGCGCTCTGTCTCAGCAGCGAGGTCCCTCAAGCGCGCTGAAATACCTGCGGCAACGGGACCTCGCGAACGGAGAGAATGCGGAGGAGCAGGCTTCCAAGCAGACGGTTTATGTTCTTGAAGGCGGATTCTCGAAATGGCAGGAGGTGTGAGTGGCCACCCCTTTTCTGTCTCCACGCATGTTCCTCGTTCTGACGCTTGAATTGCAGGTATGGGGAAGACAAGGAGCTTACTGAAGGCTATCAGAAGGATCTCTGGCAAGATTGGTGAGAGCTGTATGTCGGACTGATTTCAAAGAAGTGTTGAAAGGAATCTCCACTTGTCCGTTGCTTCCCCGATTCAGCACATCCGGCTAGTATTATAGAGCGATATACCACAATCCTGCACTGCTGGGACGGTACACCGACGATCACGATTAGCGAAGTCAAAGTAAATGCAGGACATCATGTTTGGCTCATAACGATAACAAAGTGTAGCTGGCGGAGTGGCTTGTGGACCCATCGTACCTTTCACCGCTGATGATATTGTAGTTTGCAAAGGAGAACTCTCCATCCTCAATACGGAGTGCCTACCATCCTACCGTGTAACTAAGCATCGTCTATTCGAGACAGGCTCATGACGCTTCATGAATAAAGCCAGCACAGCAGGACGAGTACGACATGGAGCAACAGAACATCCGTATCTTCWCAACCAGACGAGAGTTCGCTCGAAGGTGAACCGAGGGCATGCTATGATGGAGGGATCTTTATACCAACGCTCGAACATGAAGTGCAGCTTCCTCAACATTGCGTTCTGGTGTACCAAAAACAATGCACGACCTGTGTCATGACGTCTCCGGACCATTCGGCATGTCGCACGAAGATCTGCCGTTTGCAAAGTGGAAGCCAGCTCTACCATACACGTAGCGATCAAACTATTCATCTTCCTTCAACGCCATTCTAGCGACATCGAAGAATTGGAATCTCGCAGCTGACCCCAACTCCGAGCAACATTCGGCCCGTACAATCAATTATTTGCTAGAGAACCGTCAGCTCGGGAGACTTTCAGGGACGTACATGATATTTCGCATGACCAGACGAACGATGCAGACAGCGAGCTGCTTGTATTTGTTTGACGGAATCGCGCCACCTTGTCGTTGATCGATTCCCAAGGTCGTTGAGTTTCTGGCGGATCGCCAGCCCGGTCACGCCTCGCCGATCGTATTGCGATCGCATTACACTGTCTAATCACCAATGCGTTGTATGTCACACACACTGTGTCACCCTACAAGTTGTTCAAGACCATCAGGCAAAAGTCGTTGCGAATAGTTAGCACAGCCGGTTGTGACAGTCTAGACCCATCACGTCAGCAATCGGCGTGGTCCAATCATGGAACGTTGTTGCAACATAAGTGTCCACATGGACACGATTCCCAGCAACTGTGCAACATCGCGATGAAGGTAGAAGCGTGCCGTCGTGCAACGCTTCATATCGACAATATTTCAAGTCTCCTTCCTATTGTGGATTCAATTGCGCGTGAAAGATCAATTGTTCTCCCTAGTTCAGTTGCCAAGAAAATTTGTACGACGACTTCTCATCTTACACTCCTGGTCATCACCCACGCCACTGCTCAACACTTCCCAAGTGCTACGAAGCACACGCTTTGTTGACTTGGAATTTGAGGTTGCGCGATTCAAAACACCATCCTGGAACTACAGCTTGAGACATCTTTCCCGCCACCCCTGTCGCACCACTTCCGCGCAGACCGCATCAATCATCATTAACATCATCAATCATCAGAACTCATGGCGCCTCCGTAAGTCACCTGYGCTTGAAGTAGTGCATTTCTAGAGGGTTAGAAGCGCTTGCTATGCCCGCTTGGACGCTCGAACGAAATATTTCCGTTTGCTGCTCGAACATTAGCTGACCATGCCCAGGTCCATCATCGATACAGGCAGTAACGACCGTCCCATTCGTGGGAGGGGTGACACTGCTACTCGGATCTATTACCAGAGTCCACCACCTAGGGCTGCCATCACGAATGACAATGATGGGGACGGACTCAGCTCGCGGAAACTCGTGTATGAGGATCGAGGCGTGACGGGCATATTGCACTCGGCTTCCTATCCAAAGAGCCACACCTTATCTCTACTTTCAAAGAAAGCTGCTACGGAGTCTGTTCGCCGCTACGAGMCACGGCACACTCCTCCGGACAGCTTCGAGGCTCAAGACCTGGCCCTCCGAAAAGCAGAAATCTTACGTCAACAGACGAAGCACGCGAAGAAGAGCGCAAAGCACGTCAAAGTGGCGAAGCCTTCTCGAAGAGACAGTGCTGTAAGCGAAGACGACGAGCTCGAGCCGCAAACCGTGCTGAATGCTGCCAAGCCGCAAAATGACCTCGCCACCATCGACCGGCAAGAGCAGACAGCTTTGCCCACCATTGAGTTACAGGACGATTTGGCTCCGGCAATCCCTATCTTTACAAATACTGAACCTGAAATAACCATAACCAGTACTGAGCCGCTTTCGCAACGTGAGCACGGAGACCGGGCGAGTCCAAAGCGCGTCAAGCTCAGTCCCAGCCCGGGATTGAGTAGCCCAGCACAGCCACCACAGGCTCGACGGTCGAAATCTCGGGCCGGGAGCGAGAACCGGTTCGCAAAGCCCAAGACACCCTCCACTGCGACTGCAGCAGCACGGGCAACACGCGGCGAAAGCGTGGCGAGCGCTCGCTCAACTGACTCCAAATCTAGCCGCCGGAGTCGAGGCACCATCAAGGATGACCTTACGATCGATAGCAAGTTTGGACTGGATGCTGATGATCCAAACGAGGTTGAATACTTGTACGATGGCAAATGGTACGATCATGTTGGGCAGGGACCGCCAGATTGGGCGCAGGGCGAGAGACCGAGGAGAAGAGTGGTGGCACAGGCTCCCTCTCGAAGAAGCACTGGAGGATGGCGAGCAGCCAGAAATWGAATGTGCTATAGAGCTTGGCTGAGAAGCAATGCGAAAGATGAGTATCACGAATACAACACTGACCCAACTTCGTGTCACACTGTATTCAGTCGCCTCCCGAGATCATTGGGATAACACGTCTGAATTGTATCAGCCATATCGTATTGTGCCTTGGTCTGCGTGCTCTATCGACAAACAAGCACCTCATACTCTCCGTTGTCAACCCGTCATATGTTGTAGTCCCAACTCTGTCTGAGCATACGCACAAGARCGTCGGTACGCCTTACACAACTGTCAAACCAAATCTGGCGTCGGGAACAACAACACGGTGAGTCGATGGAATATGGCGGCATCCATAAGACCAGGCTTCCATTCTCAACGAGCGATCAATGGAGATGGTCGTCCAACAATGGACGACTGGCATGCAGCGTGATCGTGCTCGTGGAAGCTTTCGCTATCGGACACGCTTACACGATGCATAGGCGGAGGCTTCAAGTGAGCGGGAGAAGACATTCGCTACGCTGAGTCTCAATTCGTGAAGTACTGTCACCTGGCTTGAAGGACAGGAGTAAGAATGATATCGGGGGAAAACGTCAGCGGCCTCGATGCAGAAGGATTCGAYGGATTCGACGGATTCGACGGATTCGACGGATTCGACGGATTCGACGCAGGCCTATCTCATTAAAAGCTATTCAAATGCCTTTGGTAGGCAGGGGAGATGAAGGGTCTCGCAGCAAACAGGTGTTGAACCTCACAATAGGGTGATCCTGGCCGTGGAAATGGAAAGTCTGATACAGAGTCTGATCTTTCTCCAAATGATCTCGACATTACAACCAACGTCTGGCTGGCTAGCAGACGATCCGACCACTTTGATTCCACCACCTTTTTCACCCATCATCAACTCGCGCAAACATCGCCAACTCCTCTCCCTACTCCCTCACGCTCTGTCAAACAACCTCTGCATCATGAATCTCCAACCAGATTCCGTGACCCTTGCCGTCTACCCGCTCTCCAACATTCCATTGAAGAATCATGAATCTACTTTCACGTCTTCAACAGCCTGTACCCATCATCGAACAAAACAAAAACAACAATCCTTTTAAACGCCTCACCAATGAACGAAGTAATCAACGCCGCAGCTTTCACAGAGTCAGGCCGCTAATCCACGCTGTCCGTTTTGGATCTCGACGCAGTCCCATAGACATAATAGAAGGAGCAAACGGCTTTCATATCGTTAAACCACATCTCGAAGTTATCGATATCATGTTGAAATGGACGTCGATGGGAGAGGGCATGATCGAGGCTGAGACGGTGGAAGTAACCAAGTTAGTTGGTTTTGGTAGTCATGGTTGAGGAGCGGTCGGAGGCTGCGTTGTATACAAATGCTTGCTGGAGACATACCGTGTGAAATTCGTGGAAACATTTTCGAAACATCTGCTCTGTCGTCAAGACGCAATGCTTTGTATGTTTTACATGGTGTTCCGGGCATCAAATCGTTCCGTCGCTGTGAGAACAAAACTCGTTCCTTGGATATCTCTCGACATAATGTGATGTGGTGAACATATGACATGGCATGATCAAGACAGATTCATTCGAGCAGGATGCTCCACAGTCGTTCGTCATTCAAGGGCATAATGACCTATACAACTGCATCAGACATCAAGTTCACCTCATCCCTCCCCTTTCTCCGCCTCCATCCTCCCCTACAGACACCACCCGGGATCAGCATTCCGTAGCTCCCGTTGTTCATCCCCTGCGGTGACCTCTCAAAGGACATCAAGCCACCAACGGTATTGTCTGCATTGGCAATAGCAATTTCGGCACCTCCGTCCATGAGCGCCACACCAGCAATGGAGCCAAAGAAGCGGATCTCCTGGAACTTGGCAAAGCTACCGCCGTCATACACTCTGACGACATCGTCATTCTCCGCAACAACCAATGCGCCAGTGTCAGTGAAGTTCAGCGATCTCACGCACGACATGGAGCTAGGAAGTGTGTTCACTGGGGTCGACCAGTTCCGAGTGTCCCAAACGACAACTTTGCCATCCTGAGCTCCTGTAGCCACATTACGGCCGTCAAGTGACCACGCGCATGCAAAGCCATGGTCGGCGTGTTCCCGAAGAGCGAATAGCGTTTTACCCTGCTCGGCATCTGTGATCAAGGTCTCGAGACTATCGCCAACCAGCGCTCGCAAGCGACCATCTGCAGAAGTGGCAGAGCAGTTGATGGAGTAGTCGTAGGAGAATGTGTTGGTAAACTCGAGACTGCGCACATCCATCAAGCGCAACTTGCGGTCGTTGGAGCAGAAAGCTGCCTTTAGTAGGCCTGAACGCCGGTCCGCGTAATTGTGGATATGGGTAACGAGTCCGTTGTAGCAAGAAGTGACTTCGCCTTCGGTGTGGGTTCTGTCATTACTGCTCAGGTTTCGTATTGCGTACTCTCCATTGAAGCCACCAGCGAATAGTACTGTGTCTGCTTGATGGGGCGATATAGAAGAGCGAGAAGAAGCAGATAGACAAGTGACACGGAACCCTCCAGCCCGCTGGCAAGGTCTAGGCAGGTCCATCACGGTCTCACTAAGCGTTGGACAAGCTAGCGATGCACGCATAACTTTGCTGCCTGTGGAGTAGAATATATCGTTCCGACTGCTAGCTGCMAAAGCATTGCGCAGTTGGTAATGGTTGAATTTGGCTCGATGTTCCGGCACGAATGCGCGGAATTGGTAGTGCCGCTCGTCTTCGCTACCAACAGGAACATCGGCTCCTTTTCGATGTGCCATTCTGACAGCTCCCGACCCAGAAGGATGTAACATAGCTCGGGCAGCAGCAGCCTGATCTCTAGATGTGCCCTCAGGCTGCCACCGGATGCCTTGCATATCAACATCGCTCGAGACCATGTCTCTCCTGGTGATTTGCTCAGGAGCTGATCGATGGCGCATTGAGGGCTGAGATCCCGACTGGAAACTTGGTAGGCGCCTATCCCGAAGCGCACGCAGACGCCAATTGTCTACGAAGTCGGCAACGTCGTAGGCCCGCTGTGGGTCATCAACAGCGAGGTTTTCATCGTCCAGTGGCGTATCCTGTAAATTGCGGCTCTCAACAAGCTGGCGCGCGGACTCAATCTCGCTCGCACTGGGTATATACGAGATTGAAGACGCGCCAAGCAATGATAGTGCATCGCGAGACGGACGTCGTGACGGAAAGCGAAGGCTTGGTGCTGAGCTTGAAATGGAGGCAGTTCTCGTGGATGGACGAGAAAGCACCGTGGGATCCTGGTCCACATCCTGATGGTTGCTGGCTTGAAATGGCATTTCAAATTGAGGCACTTCCTGAGGTCCGTCGCCATCCAAAGCCAAGCGCATTCTGCGTCCATCTTCCTCCTCCCACATCTCTCTCGACTCTGGCCTTGGATGGTAAGTCCTTGATAAGAAAGAAACATTGGCCGGTGCAGGTCCTATGTCTGACCGAGACCTTCCATCGGGCAAACCGGGTAAAATATGTTCATTAAGCACTTGGTCAACAATCATGTCGTCGTTACAATCATTCGAAGATACGATTGGTACCCCACCAGTTTCGTCGTCTTCGTCTTGTTCTTCGTCTTCCTCTTCTTCTTGTTCTTCTTCATCATCATCTTCTTCATCAGAGGCGTCTTCAGAGTCGTAAGTCGGTCTTGCCGTCGTAGGTGTTTGTGCGTCAAACGATGCAGCACATGTCAAACTTCCCGGGACAAACAGACTTGATGTGTTGGTGCAGAACAGTTGCTCGTCAATGCGAGCTACACATGTCCGTTGTGTGAACATGTCGTTAATATCCTCGGGTCGTCGCTTTTTGGCGCTTCTCGGCTTGGGCTTACACCTCAACGACGGACGATACTTTGCGACGGTGGCAAATTTGCGCGGACTGTTGAAATAGTAGACGTCCGCCATGCTCTGGTATCACCGCGCAGCTAAATGGGTTTGGTATCCTTTGGTAGCAGTCTCCGGCGGTGAATCGTTGTGTTCTCGTGGGTACTAGGTAGTAGTTCCAACCTGTCAATTTAAAAGCGTGGTTCGGAAGCAGGTTCGCAAATCCTGCTGCGATTCAAGGCCCGCGACCGTGGCTCAGGGTAAGAATGGAGAAAAGTGTGCTGCTGCGGTCGCCGCCGAGGGAAAGTTGGTGAGCCGTGGGTTTCAGCTCTCAAGGATGGGTCAGGACCAGGGTTTGCGCAGCGTGGCAGATATTAGCGAACAGGACGTTTCACAGTCGCAGGACGCAACACCAAAGCAGGTGGGAGGCTGCTTGTAAGGCACTGTCCCCGGCGATGGTCAGGACGATTTGACAAGATGTGGACGGCGCGGTTCCTGCGCAAAGGCCTCATCTATTGCCGTCGGCTCAGGTGCGGCGGGATCGCCGGCGCAGCGCGACGCTAGAGAAGCTGTGCACGGTTGGATAATGCACGCGATGCGGCAAGGATGTTGGAAGTTAAGGTAGGTCTTGTTGCAGAACCGACCCGCAGCGGAGGTCCATCAGCCATGAGGCAGGCGAGAGGTGTGGGTGGATGGAAGCAAATGTACCTTGGGTACGCTTCGGCAAGGCAAAGTCACCAAACAACAGACGCTGATCCACACGGGGAGTCGCAGGTGGGCGGCGGAATGGATGGCAAGCCGGGCGGCGATGCGATGTGCTGCAGTGTCTGCCCTCCACGGCCGGCTGAGACGGCCCCAGCCTTCAAATGTTGACAGGTGATGATGGCTAAGGTAAGGTATGATGACTATGATGATGATGAGGAGCTCTGGGGAGACGATCTCCAGTCGCTGGGACCTCTGCTCCCGCGTAGGTACCACATCAGGCCGAGGCTAGTTCTAGAGTAGGGCGGCAGAGTGCGTGTGAGAGCGTGCGTGATGAGAACGTGTCTGCTGCTTACGGCGACACCCCATGCTGCAAAGTCAGCATCATCAATCCATCGCCGGCCTAGGTATACTAGGTTCCAACAAGGTTGTGTCATGGGTCGAGTACGGCGCGTTTTTAAGAACAACTCTGCAACAATCCTTTTAGGCGATAGTGCGACGCTAGCATTATAGGGTATTAGAACCTCGGTAATTAAAGGTGTATTCCGTATAATAAGTGACAAGTAGCGTAATTTAATATACGCGTACAATGTCCTCGCTTTCCTTCTTTAAAGTAATTTTATTTAAGTCTACGATACCTAAGTAATAATAGTAAGGATAAAATAAAGGTATAATAGTATTACGCGGGTAGCTATATAACTCTTTATATAAGTAAGTAAGATCTCTAAAAGAGTAGTAGAATAAAGACCTACTACTCTTTTAGCGACTCTTATTAATACCTAAATACTAATATTAACACCTACTATTCCTACTACTATACTATCCCTTTACTACTTATCTATATTCTCCTTCCTCCTCTATACTACCCGTATAAAAGCCTAAGAAGGCAAAGAAGCCTAAGTTGCTATACTTATAACTAGGTTATATCGATACTACGAAATACTAGAGGGCTAGAACTTTCCCTAAGAATCCGGATAATAATAGCGAATACGGATATTTTAAGTAGAACTTTATAAGAGTATAAGCTAGGAATTTAATACTTTAAGAGTAGCGCTAACCYRTATAATAGCTTAAGAAAATAGGATTCTCCCTTAACCGCGAGTAGAGGGAGATAATAGCTAAGCCTACTACTAAGTACGTYRAGATCTATAATAGCTTTACTAATAGGGTCGATAATATCTAAGACCGTCCGAACTACGTTAACGCCTTTCTAGTTACGAGCCGGTCTATATAATCCTATTAGAGAATTATTAAAATATAATAGCTAATAATATCGTAGTAGAATAATATTAACTAAGGAGGAGTATTATAGAGATTATAAGAAGCGGAAGGACTATAATAGTAATATAATTAAAGGCCTAGGGCTATTTCTAGTATATTTCCTATTTATATAAAGGTATTCGACGCTAACGAGAATAGCGCTATATAATCTAGCGTAGATATTTAAACTTAGCCTATAGCAACTATATCTAGCGGGGAACTAAGAGTACCTACTAGTATAGCGATAGGATAGCTAGCGAAAGAGCCTATTAG
>NW_019716261.1:493339-495253 GCF_900074925.1 Ramularia collo-cygni
AAAAAGAAAGAGAGGAAGACCTTCTAAAAGGAGTCGAAAAGCATAGAATGTAGTTTCTTTTATATAGAGTTCATTACCCCAACCGGCTTAGTACTCTCCTTCGGAGGTACAATAATATCTAAAAAGTAACGCTTAGTGCTCTTATTAGAGGCACAATAATATCTTCAAAAACAACGCTTAGCACTCTTAGTAGAGGTGTAATAATGCCTTAAAACACGAAGGCACCGTAGAGCTGCCGTAGGGCGACCTAAACGGCACTCTTCCCCTACTAAATTAAACGCCGAGTGCGGTTGTTAGATAGGGAGATAAGAATCGCGTTCTTAGTAGTAGCATCTACGACTATGTTCGAGGGCGGACCGCCGCTGCTGCTACTACTATTACGGTACATCTCCTAAGCCGCCTTACGACGCTTTATAGCCTCGATATCCCTCGCGGCCTACTAGTTCTAAGTCGGCTAATTAGTACTGTTGCCCTTCGTAGCACGCTTTACCTTCTTAATAATGCCCTTAGACTCTATGTTATTAAGGTAGTCGGTACCCGTCTGCTTCGTACGACGATAGAACTTAGAAGCGTAGTTACGGAAGCGGACCTTACGACGGTCGCGATCGTTACTAGGGGGGGTCTTCTCGGTAGTACGACGAAGCTATAAAAAGATTAGYAAGGGTGCTATAGAGGTGCCGTAGAGATAYATACGTRCTCTAAGATATTAGTAGYACGAGCTATCTTAGATAGYAGAGGATAGYACTAGGGGCGGGACTTATTACCCTTATAATTAGTGYAGTTATTAGGAGACTRCGAGGCGTAGTCGTAAGGGCAATTAAGAGGYAATTRCTTCGCCTTAGTAAGGGTGTTCCGGTTACTAGTAACGGGGGAGTAACGACGAAGATACTCGACTATACGCGCGGTTAGTTAAAAGCTACCGTAGAGGTACCGTAATATACGTACGAYAGTACTAAACTCGAAYATCTAGCCGAGGCTACGYATTAGYAGGGAAGCGGGTRACCTTAGTAATRGGCTCGTTAGAGGCATTAGTCTCGCCTACGCTATAGGCCTAGCGAGGGAGAGTCGTAGACATCTTACTACCGCTACTAAGCTAAGCGGTTATRCTRTTCTRTAAARTGCGACGATTATTACGGTTACCTATAATTGTCTAAGGGCGACGCCGTAGCCGAGGAGGGGAACTATAAAGAGTGTTTAGATAACGCTAGTAACGCTCTAGATTACGGCGGATATCGAAGGCCTCGTCCTTAGGCAAGAGGGGAAGGATGCTACTTAGCAAAGGGCGTAGTAGTAGAGTGGAGGTAATAGCGGATTTAGATAATAGTATTAATAAAGGAGAACAACCTATAACTAACGAGTGTTTTGTAGCAGAAGTGAAGTACCTCTACGGCACCTTAAAGATAAGGTTGCACTACCTGCATAAAAAGTTACTCGGAAAAAGTGAATATAATAGGCTTTATAAGGAAAAATAAGTGAATTTTCTCGGCTTCTAATAATTGGCAAAACAAAAGTAAATAACCAAATTCACTTATAATTGCTTATGTTACGCTGCTGCACCTAAGATAAGGCGTAGAGGTACCGTAGCGGTACCGGGGCTATAGTCCTTTAACTGTAGGAAACAAAATGCGGAAAAGTGCTCCGGGACAGAGCACTAAGGGGGGGGGGTATACTATAAGGGGACCCTAAAGGAGCGGGACACCGCCCTTTAAACCCTTACCTAGGGAATCCCTCTTAGAAAGAATAAGGGAATTACACCCTTAGCAGGATTTCCCTATACGGATGCGACGGCTAAAGGATAACTCTACAGTACCTCTGCGGTACCGCCGAGCCTAACTAGCACCGGGCGCAATCCTATAAAAGGGCAATGTCCTCGTTACCTGTTCCCTTTCGCTCCCTAGGCAATATCGTACATAT